>NC_058080.1:237712651-238012651 GCF_014858855.1 Bufo gargarizans
TTTCTGTGTAACTAAAAAGTCCAAATCAATCCTCGATCAGAATTCACTGGGGAGATCCAACTCCCCTAAATCACGTATGTCCTCCCCTCTCCACCCCTGTGCACTCCCAAATTGGGGATCCTCCTGGAGCGCCTCAAATACAAGTCCCGGGCCGCTGAAGTCATAGCCCTCTGTGGGATCATTGTTCTCCAGCTATGGACACAATTTTGCGACATACCACTGCAGCGCCCAATACCCATCATCCAGCATCAGTTCTGTTTGGAGCAGCCAATCTATCTCCGACAGTCATTCCTCTCGGGGCTGCTCTCCCAGGAAAGAAATGCGCAAGTCCCATTGCTGCCAGTATCGTTCCTCATAAGTAGAAGGGACCTTGCCACAATAGTGCTGCTGCAATTGAAGAGTCCCCCTCATGATCTCCCGGCACAAAGCTTCTCTCCTTACCAGCATGTCCTGGGCAGAGACAGGATTCTGGAGCTGGGCCAGTGCTTCCATGGCCGTAGGCAACTATGGCTCTTCTCCTATGTCAGCAGAAAACTGGGTCCCGGTGGTGGTTTGAATGTCTCCTTAGGCAAGGAAGAGCATCCCACTGCTTGCCACGAATGCCAGGACGGACCCCCAGTACACAGGAAGAGTATGTACGCTGCTGTATTCTTCCTTGTTCAGGATATATTTTCAAACCCCTGATCTTTAGCTCCCAGTTTTCCCCAGTCACTGGTCGAGACTCAGTGTAGGTGAAATAAAGTCTGTTTTATTGAGCAACTGCACAAACTGATATACAGAAAGTGATCAGATTAAACTGTAATCCAATCACATCCCCCTCCCCAGACATTCTGTCTGCGCCACACCACAGAAGTCCACCTGATAAAATAGCGCCAGACAGACCTAGCAGGAGCCTGGCCAAAATGTCATTATCCTGACCCCTTTAAGAGTACAATGGGAGATAACAAAGCAGGGGGTGCTGACAGTCTTTTGAAACAAGTTACCCAGTATAACATAATTACACATATCCAACACCAATACACATTTAACTCAAACTGATGACCATGTCGTCACACTTAGTAAGCAGGGAGAAGGTCATGTCGCTCACAGGAGCACCGGTGCCTTCTCAAACAGCTGATCAGTAGGGGGCCCAGGTGTCGGACCCCCATTGATCGGATACTGATGAACTATCCAGAAGATAAGTCATTAGTATCAAGATCCTGGAAAACCCCATTAAAATAATAACTCTGGTACAAGACTAGAGAGTAGTGGTTTTTATTGCGGTTTGCCAACAAAAAATCTGAAAGATTTTACTTTTCATGTCAGATTTATGGATTCTTTCCATTCTCTCTTGCAGGATTGGTGACAACTATTTCCACCTTTGCAATGATCTTTATTTTCCTCCAATGGTTTTAAAATAAAATGTGAAACAGCTTTGCAATCAGCCTTGTTTGGTATCTGTTACTACCTGCATAGCTATAACTAAAATCTATTTACAGTACATTGAAATTCATTGGTGCCGAAACACTTTCTGCAGGCTAAAAGTGGTGATGCTAGAGCCTGCTCTCCAGGGCCTACAACCCAACATGCTAAATGGGACCTAGCCTTTAAATGGGACCTAGCCTTCTCAGACAGTAACTGCAGTGAAAGTTAGCTGGGTTGGTCTAATAAGTGTATTTGGCGCACAGAGTGAGAAGGTGTTGCGACGCCGGTTTGCATGTAAAGCTTCGTAGAGCATGAAGAGATCTCATCAGGGCAATAATAGAGTATATTCAGTCAGGCAGAGTGCAGCCAAAACCAGATTTGGGATACTGTGAAAATTCAAGGGTCCTGGCCATGGAGCCTTTTTCATGGTCATAGGCAGTTGTAGAAGGGAGGGTGAAATTGTCATGTGCAGGTATAGAGGAAGACTTGATAAATATTTTTAAAATAACTAAAATGTAGATGAGTGGATACACTGGAGAGACATGAAATGACTGTGGCCCAGGAAGCTCATCCTCTTTTGGTTTGTGATCCTAGGCAAATATAAGTTAGTATAGGGAAATATAAGAAACTTTGCTGGCTTATTTAATATCCAAGTCATGTCTCAAGGCTTATTTTAAGAGCTGAACATTGACTTATAGGATAGCTGCCTTACATCTGGTGGCATTAGAGGCAGAGCTTGTTAAGAGCTCATTTGCATCCCTTCCCTCCCAGAATTCCAGAGGAGCATGTATGGCCTATAAATCTCCTCACACTGATTAAGGTGCTCTCTCCCTAAGGTGAGTTAGTTCCCCCTGAATAGGAACTTAGTATGTGTATTTGGTGTTGAATCTGCACTAAAAATGAACACACCATGTATTTTATTTTTATTTTTTTCTCTCCACGGTGCAGCTTTTAAACTGCAGGCAGCAAAAAACTAAACATGCTCTGTAAATTACCATGCAGTCTATCCATTCAAATCAATGAGAGGAAGATTGCATGTGTTTTCTGTGTAGGTTTTAGGCATGGAATCTGCCCCAAAATCCACACTGAAACTCTGTGGAGGAGTTGAATATGGTGCTCATTCCTCTAGAGCAGGAATCGGCAACCTCCGGCACTCCAGATGTTCTGAAACTCCAACTCCCAGAATGTTCCATTCACTTCTATGGGAGCTGTGAGAACAGCTGAGCATCTTTTCATGCTGGGAGTTGTAGTTTCACAGCAGCTGGAGTGCTGAAAGTTGCTAATCCTTGATCTAGAGTGTTTTAGTACTTTATTTTTGTTATATTCATCAATGTGTTCTATGTAAAATTTACATTGAAAGTTAAAAAAAATATTTTTTTATGTTTTTATTGAAACACCCCCCCCCCCCTATTTTTACTAATATGATTGTGGTGTGTTAATTATATGATCTATTAAAAAACATATGAAGTATATTACTAAAATGAATTTCCAGACTCGTAAAGCAATATGTTTCCCAATGTGTTTAATTTCTCATGGGGTTACTGAAAATGCACATGTATTTTATGGGTCTTTAAATGCTATTTTGCGTTGCATTTTTATTATAGGAGCAAAGTCTTTGGTAACTGGACTTGATTGATACTCTACTAAATCCATATATATCATATAACATTTACATGCATTCAGTAAAGGGGTGTATGCTTTATTTATATTCATGACCTATCCTCAAAAGAGGTCATCAATATCAGATTCTCGGTGGTCCAACTCCCAGCACCCCCACTGATCAGCTCATGCAAGCAATAACTTCTATTCACTGTTTACCTGCTTGCAGTTGCAATTGCAGTGGTGTGTAGTGTAATTACACCTTAGGCTACTTTCACACTAGCGTTTTTTCTGCATCTGGCAGGGTTCAGCAAAAACGCTTCCGTTATTGATAATACAACCATCTGCATTCATTATGAACAGATCCGGTTGTATTATCTTTAACATTGCCAAGACGGATCCGTCATGAACTCCATGAAAAGTCAATGGGGGACAGATCCGTTTTCTATTGTATGGCATTTTGTCAGAATAAACTTATCCATCCCCATTGACTTGCATTATGGATACGTCTTGCTCTACCTCCCAGGACGAAAAGCAAACTGCAGCATGCTGCGATTTGCTCTCCTGTATGAGAATGGAACAGAATGCCTTTTGGAGCATTCTGCTCTATTCAGTTAGGTTTTGTCCCCATTGACAATGAATGGGGACAAAACGGAAGCATTTTTTTCCGGTATTAAGACCCTATGACGGATCTCAGTACTGGAAAATGTTAATGCTACTGTGAAATTAGCCTAAGCCATCCTATTCACTTCAATGAGGTGGCTCCTTCCAATTCACTTGAACAGGAAGGAGCCTTACGCAAACTCTTGAGGAATTATTTCAGTATTTTTTGTAGGAATAGTACAGTATAGGTTTATATTCATGCACATTTCAGGTTTAACCTACTTGACATGATCAAAGTATTTTTTTTTTAAATGTAAGCCAAAAGTGAATTTTTAGTTTGTGTCTTAATCTTTATGCTCCCAGCCAGGTCCACAAGATGGTAATCTATAGTCTTTTTTTATTTTTTTAAAGAGGTTGTCCCCTTAAAAATATTCTAGAGCACATGAATCTGAATAGTTTTTTAATTGCATGCAATTAACATATTTAGTATAGTCACTAAGCTATTAAAAATATATCTGTATAGTGCCACCTGCTGTTTACTTTTTCCTTATATCTCTGTCCACCTCAGGTGGACACATGTGGCAAGTTTAAATCTTCAAATGCCACCAGTCATATCTTCTGTTAGAGGTTGTGTACAGGGAAAGAGTTGCAGCAGAAAGAACACACCCCCTGGGAAAAAGGACACACTCTCTGAGCTATCATCCTGACTTAAATATAGCAGAACAATTGGAGCAATGAATGAGGAGATTTCTATGTGAGATCCAGGGCTGGTTCTAGCTTTGTTAGAAAGAGATTGTCATGTACTACTGTATATGATGTCTGATTTTCATTTTTTTACATCATGGCATATCCCCTTTAACATTCCATTTTGTGTTACAGTATTCCTATTTTACACTATATATTGTACTTTTAATGAACTATTAGATTATTTATTTCAGTTTTAACATTTGACATTTTTTAAATTGTGAAGAAAACAGTCAAAATCAGAGTTTCCAACTAGGGAATCACATGTGTTTGTGTTACTATAAAATACACCTGTGCATTAATGTGAAGCCAAGATTCGTTTGACTTTACAATGTGTATTGCTGTATTTATTCATCACTGCTAAGAAAAACAATACTCTGGCAGTCATTTTCTTCAGTTACGTACAGTGGAAATAGGGAATCACTTGTTTTGATTCTGGCTTCTCCTAATATAGGTACATCAGAATTTGGAATTGTGTCTTTGTACTTCACTTTTTTGTGAATTTAAGCCAATAAATACCTATATATTTGCCTGTTAAAAGCTTTCAAAGGCATGCATTATTCTTTATATGCACGTGAAACTTGACCTTGTTTTAAAATAACTTTTAATAATAAAATATGCATCTATGTATTGAAATTATAAAACATCCACCATGTCATCACCGTGCATGTTTGCTGTTTTATATGAAATAGCCACATCTGGAAACATACCATTCCCACATTTACAGTCTCCATGATACATACAAAATGTATGAATAAAAAATGTAGAAACAAGAACTATATGACTTAATTTAGCTCAAGAGCTGCCAGATATAACCTTGGACAGAGCTACAGTGGGCAATTTTCTTTATAATTACTTTGGGAATTAGACTTAAGTAATCAGTGAAAGACTAAGCATAAACCACTGAATTGTCTGTGTATTATTATATATTTGAGTTGAGAAGGCCTCAGATGGGCCGACCCAGTAAACGAAACACTCATTAAATACATTACCTGGAACAAATGTAAGGCCACCATAGTCTTTTATTTAAACCAATCTTCCATTTGTATTTCTGGACCACATAAATCTGGACTTCATCCACTATAGAGGAAAGTTTGAGGTCTATAAACACTTGGCAAATACCCTAACCACTTGTATAATGAAACAAGTCAGAAATATTTTATAAGATGTGCAAATCCTGAGTTGGTCTACTCACTGACATATAGATGCAAGAAGCATAGATCTATTGTGAGCAAATCCATGGAGTTTAGGATACACAACTGTTTGGATACTAAAAAAAGAGAAAATATGATCTGAAAAATCCCCAGCACTGTAAATGCATTCCATTATGATATTTTGAAATATTATTTAGTATATGAAATGCCTTTTATGCTTTTAGTACTTGAAAATAATTATGTATTTTGTTTCATCTGAAAGATAATGGTAAGAACAGGTACAGAATATAAAACAGGTGTCTAATCTGGTCCAGGGCTTTTCATATGACAAGATTAAAGTGACCACCTTGCTCCATATTATACTCCCCAGGCATTCCATTCTTTGACTGTTCCCCTCCCTTACATTCACATCTCCTGCTATGTGCCCTCTTATCTCTCTAAAATGATATGCCTTTGTCCCTCTGGAGCGTATGTGCATGTGTGTGTTTGTATGTGTGCATGTAGAGCAGTCTAATTGCCTGGGCATGCAGATAAGTAAGGGAAGGAAGTGTCATCTGGGATTTAGCATCAGATGATGAGAGCAGTAGTGTAAGGGGAGATATTATGGTTGGATTTGAAGCAAAATGTAGTGTTCACATGTTCCCTGTAGAGATGAGAGGCAAAGATTGGGCCCAGTTTCCCCCTGGGTGTAAATGCCAGGATGAAGCTCACCTAGGAGGTCCATGGTCAAGAGTAGAGGGAGGAAAACAGCCTTCAAACTTATTTTCATTGTCATGTAGATGGCAGAGCTTCATAGACCTATGAGGTAATATGATACACACCCTTACATGACTCATGAGTGGTATGGAAAAAGCTACAATACCTCTAGTGTGTTGTGAGTTAAAAAGCTCTTCAGTACTTTGTAGGCAAAAGTAATATTTTGTTGGATGCACTTTTAAAGGTTAAATGTGCTCCTAATTACAACTTAATTTGCATTATACTGAGTGCCCTTAGTAAGTATAGGTGATTAACTGTAATGTATTATTGTGCAAAAGGTCTTATTTTTCCCTGAAGTCTCCCCTTGGCACCTGTTAGATGTCCTCTATAAAGTGACTACCATCAAGAGCTTAGTCTAGGAGCACATACCTGATGGTCACCCATCAGGAGCAGCCAAAGAAGCATATTCACAATAGAGGATTAACAAATATAGATGAACGAAGTTTAGAAAATTTTTATTATGCCGATTCGCCAAACTACAACATCATGAGTAAGACAACACGTCAAAACACTTTGACGGCTTTGTGATTCTCATCTGCCATATGGATTTTAAAAATTACTAATAAACGGGGATGAATTTTATTATGGCCTGGATGCTGGAAGTTTGTTTTGTTTTGGAGCATGGGCTTTCTGTTTTTCCAAAGAAAATTGATTAGTTATGGATTACTTTATCACAAAGAACTTTCAATTGTATGGAGCAGGTGCAATGATCCTGCCACCACCCATCATTCAAACCCCCCTTCGGAAAAAGCTGTCAAAATAAGTTTTTTACAAGTTTTCCTTTTGATACTTCCACTGTGTACACCTCATCTACTGTGGCACCACAGAGTGACCACGGCTGCAGCCTGGAACAAGCCGGTGTGCTGGTCGGTGAACTATAATTACCAGAAAGGCTCTCTACAGTGGTTGTAACTCCTCACAACCACAGATGGTAAGCGTACCCTAACCTTTATCAAACCACTCTCTACAAAGTGACACCACACATGTAGCGCTGCCTCCCTCTTTTCTTGTTTTACATAATAATAAACTAGGGAGTTTCTTTAATAATCTATCAAGTTTTTTATATGAACACTATTCACAACCTATAATTTTATAACCATACATCCTCAAGAGAACAGTGTCTCCTTAGTGGCAAATGTGAGGTATTACAGATGGTAATTTATGGCTACATAAATTTTGGTTAAATAGCCTGATTACTATTGATACCAGAAACTGAATAAAAAAGTTATGGAGAAGAGTTTTATCAAAGTCTCTGCTTCATATAAATCTTAGGGCTCTTCCACACGAGCGGATGCTGTGCTTGGAATCTGCAGTGAGATAAATTTGTCACCGTGATTTTGTAGTAAAAACATCACAGAGAGGCACAAATAATTATCAATCATGTTAATGCTTCGTGTCTCCAGTGTCCAGAGCGGTGCTTGGCTGTCTTTCACTAAGCGGATTCCACACACGGCATTATTTCTTTGTGTGAGAGAGCCCTTAGTGTGGCAGGCGCATCACTAAGAAGTGCCTTTTGCGCTGTGGCATTAGAAGAATTTTGATGTATCTGACTTAGTCTAACCAGACTGTCTATTACTCTGTAATTCCTCTAGCACTGTTCTATGGAAACAGTAGGTTTAAAGAGCAAACCATACACTTGAAATAACTTCTTTATTAACTTCAACTTTTCTTCATATATTACACTGCTGCCTCCGCAGCAGTCCATGTACATGACACGTTTTGAAAAGATATCACAAAATGACAGTTTGCATAAGATGGTGGTTCAACTGTTCAATCTTGTCATTCAACATAAAATGGTGGATAGATTTCTTTCTTGAGTCTCTGTACTCTCACTTTAAGTTATTTAAGCACTTTATGATCTCTCTGAGAGGTATATCTGAGGTCTAACTATAATTCACTTGCTGAATTTGGTCTCAATTTTCAGTATGCAGTTTGCAGTAACTATTTGTAGATTGGTTGAGTATGATCTGGTATGGTTGTATGCAATTTGGATTGCAATATGGAATTTTAACTTGGATTGTGAACTTTGTAGTTTGCAATTGAATTTGGTGGAACTGTAAGTAAACACACATATAACCAGTTCAGTATACAATTCTAATAACTATATTAACAGTAGAAACATTATATAACTGTTTTAAATACCTATTTTGGCCTCTCTGCTTCCATAAAACACAGCTCTTAGTGGAGTGAATGTCTTTTCAGCTTCTCTCTCTGGTGAATAATAATTTCTAGCAGCTACTGCTAGGGAATTTCCTACACAGGCTGTGTTTGGCCACACAGGCTGGTTGTGATTGGCCAAGACTCCTGCCCAGTAACAACAGTTTAACTCTATACTTTCTGTTATTTCTGCTGTGTCATTAAGCTTACCTCACATCCATATAATAAAGGCATATTATCTTTTCTGTGAACACAATATATATATATATATATATATATATATATATATATATATAACAGTTATATGACATCCAAACATGAAGTCACTGTAAATAACTCTGCTTTTGTCTTTAACACACAAACATAGGAACTGTATTAAGGTTATTGGCAGGTCTAGCTGTATAAACATATAAGCTGTATTAGCAACCTAGGACAGGTCTTAGATGGCCAGCTACACTTAGTAGTAGCATAGTAACAATATTAGTAACATAGTAAGGTTTCCAATGATTTAGGACTATCCTCCTCTATAATTAAAACCTCCCTCCAAATCTCAAAGACTTTTCTAGAAAATTCTCTGGAATACACTACCCTGAACAATCATTTTAATTTAGTACATAAACAGTTTTAAGCATACCCTAAAAGCACATGTATTTAGTCTGGCATATCACATTCCCTAATCAAATCCTTCTCTATTTCTTCTACATGATTCTTCGGAACTTGATCCCTTTATCCAACCTGCACACTATATGCACTCAAATTCACTTCATCTCTGTACATACTGTACGCAGATACTAGCTGTAGTGTAGTGATTAATGTAGTGTTTTGTGTACTACTTTGTTCTATAAAAGAAGACTGGACAATTGTACAGAAAGCAGGTCTACCATATGTGCCACCCTTATTTCTTCATAGATTGTAAGCTTTTGTGAACGGGGTCCTCATACCTAACATAGTAACATAGTAACATAGTACATAAGGCTGAAAAAAGACATATGTCCATCCAGTTCTAGTTCCAGTTCCAGTTTATATTTGTATAAATTAGTTTACTATAATTAGATTACAATTATTATCTCTAAAACATGTATTGCTATATTGCTTTCCCAGTCTGTACAGAAAAACTGAAATTGAGCAACAGAAAAATGAAAGCGTTAACCTATGTTGTCTACTTTAGCTGTCAATTGTGACTGAAATAGTTTTATCTGGATTGCAACAAAAAAGCATAAAAAATTAAAATTAAATGTTACATCTAAATATATTGGGTCATTTATTAAGACCAGTGTTTTAGACGCTGGTCTTAATACCACTTGCACTGGCGCTTGATACATCTAGGTTATGTAGAGGCGTCGGCCTCTACATAACTTAGGCACATCCACTGCCAGCAAGATAGCGGGTGTAGATTTAGATAATTTTCTACACCTAAAACACGAGTGGAAAACACACACCCTTTTTTAGACCTGGAATGATCAGGGAAAAGTTGCAGATTTAGTTTCAAAGGGGATTTGCAAAAATTGGCGCATGTCTAATTATAAATGACACCCATAATTTAAAAAAATGTGTCCATTTTTGATTGTATATTGCATTAAAAAAAATAAGACCATCTTTACAATGTTAAAATAGTTGCTTTATTGTTTTTAGTCTATGAGACTATGTACACAAATAACACCAGGAAAGAATAGAAATGAGTAACAGTGGTAGTTGGCTGCATTTAGTTTTCTTTGTGCTTTTAACACAGTTTGGTTCCCTGTGGATCTAAATAATGCTAAACAGCCAGATTCCTAGATCATGACTTCTAGATTTACATGCTTGCTTTGAGCAATTGAATTTTAAGAGACATCCCTTGAGTTTATGACATACAAACTGTAATGTGTATTATCCTCATCAAACCAACAGTGATTGCAATTGCTATGAGGATTTAATTGCCAAAAGTTGACGAACGCAAAGTTGATGTCAGTTCAGTTAAATTCTTCAGCATATTAATGTGCCAGGGCTTATACTAGGAAGGGAATAGATAAACATAGGATTTCTTTTAAGGGAGATGTTCATGAGGCATTAGATACTAAAAAGCAATATAATGAATAAGAACTAGGACAGCATGAAACATGGTTTCCAAAGCTTGAGTCCTTAAGTTCTTAAAGAAAAATTGAAGTAAAACAAATACAGTTTGTGACCTCAGATGGAATATGGAAATTACCAGTAGACATGCAAGATAGAGCAACTGCACAAAAAAAGATTAGAAGATATAGGTATATTTTCCCATGGGGAGCAAAAACAAAAGGAAGATCTCTTCAGCGAACCTAATGAAATTAGAAGAGATGGATCATATAAAAAGTTGTATAAACTGGAAATGATAGAATCCTTCATATACTGTACAGTAATTATTGTCCACTTTGAATCCAGAGAAAAAAAACAATCTGGTTTGAAGCTGTCTGGTTTGAAGCCAGTCTTGAGGACAGCGCAGTCCTGTGAATCCAGAGGAATTCAGCTGTTTGGGAGCTGCACTTATACAAGCAGGCAAAGAATTTGAGCTTATGAGGGTTCACGTGTTTAATTTCAAGTGTGTGTTTGTATTGTACAGGGTGGGCCATTTATATGGATACACCTTAATAAAATGGGAATGGTTGGTGATATTAACTTCCTGTTTGTGGCACATTAGTATATGTGAGGGGGGAAACTTTTCTTTTTTTTTTAATATAATCTTTATTAGATTTTAATAATTTTCTTCCCCGTAACAATAATAACATGTCACAATATCATGGCAAATTGACAGGTGTCAATACATGCGGTACATTACAGCTGAGATCAGACAGATATAAGCATAAATGTGCATGTAATTACAAAGCAATAGTAACAATTGTATACCAATAAGATGCTCAGTGCATTTGAATTGTGACGTTCAAGACCCTGAGACAAAACAAACTCCATGCCCCCCCCCCCCTCCCTTCCCTCCCACCTAGGATGATTCCCCCCAGTATACCGGATGACATTAAGCTTTCTTTTTTTTTTTTTTTTTCCCCTCCTTTTTAATCAGCTAGCAACCTCCCCAGGGTTCCCGCTACCTTACGTTTCAAGTACCATTCAGAGGACACATAATGTGACATTAGTTTCTTCAGCTCTAAATTGGAATAGACAACCAGCATGAAACTTTCCCATCTTCTGAAAAAAACCTCAATACTTTTCCCTCTGAGGGAGTTCGCCTCTAATCGCTCCATATCAAAACATTTTTTGATATGCTGTAGCACTTCATTCATTGTAGGCATTTGTGGCCGAAGCCAGTTGTTTAATATGCATCTCTTGGCTGCTAGAACAATGACGTTTATAATTGGCTGTACATGTCTGTGTTCTGGGAGAGCATGAAACAGAACAAACTCAGGAGTAATAGGAGGGAAACTTTTCAAGATGGGTGGTGACCATGGCGGCCATTTTGAAGTCGGCCATTTTGAATCCAACTTTTGTTTTTTCAATAGGAAGAGGGGCATGTGACACGTCAAACTTATTGGGAATTTCACAAGAAAAACAATGGTGTGCTTGGTTTTAACGTAACTTTTTTCTTTCATGAGTTATTTACAAGTTTCTGACCACTTATAAAATGTGTTCAATGTGCTGCCCATTGTGTTGAATTATCAATGCAACCCTCTTCTCCCACTCTTCACACACTGGTAGCAACACCGCAGGAGAAATGCTAGCACAGGCTTCCAGTATCCGTAGTTTCAGGTGCTGCACATCTCATATTTTCACAGCATATGCTGTGAAATTCACGTTTTGGCATGTACACAGTGTACATGCAAAATATGTTCTCAACGTTCTCTATGTCCCCAGCCATCTGATGTCAGCTAGCAAGGAAGGAAGCCCCAGGGGTCCAGGCTTCAAGGAGGCCCCAGGTGGATAAAGTCATACCTCAACCAGCCAGGTTGGAGGCAAGCTAATCCTGCAGGAAAACCCCCAGCAGGAGGTCTCAGCCGTTGCCCAGGATCAATGATACCTCCCAGACATGTTGGCACCTACATTTCATAAGGAACTATGAATCGTCCGTTGGTACCAGGCATAATTTGGTTATCTTTTAGCAATCCTGGGGCAAAGCCAAACATCCATGTGGTCCTGGCTTGATGCTAGGATGCCCGGGAGGGGATATATACATATCTCCCCACAGAAACCAAATAACGGTACCATGCTTGGACTCTAGTTGTAGCCGGAACCCAGGCGGATCAATTGGGCCCGGAACCATCTTCCTGCAACATTCTGGTCTGTGGATATGAGCCCTAAGGGGTTTTATGGGTCATTTGCTGCCAGCACCAGGGAAGGAGGGGTGGACCCTTTCCAGAGGCGGGGAGGGGAGTGGCCAGATACATATGCAAATTAACCTGAGATGAATTTTGTCCCTGACTCATCTCAGGGACAGGACTCATCTCAGGTTAATTTGCGTATGTATCAAATTGTTTTTTTTACACAATAAAAGCACACAGAGCTATGGAGACTGGATATTGCGGATGTGCTAGCGGCTATCTAGCAACCCATGTCCTCAGCTCTATACACAAAATCCCGGTGACAGGTTCCCCTTTAAGGCGATTAAATATATAATTTAATCTTGTGCTATCCTGTATGTTGATCACGAATCCTCACGTCCGTGTTTCGGCCTAGTTATAAGCTACCGCGGGTTGGTTTCTCACCCTATATAATCCCGTTAGTGGACCGGGCTTATATCAAATGAGAAGCTGGTGGCAGATTTCCCAGGCTGAGAACACGCAGTTTCACTGCAACAGTGAAAAGGCTCTCTCAACTTGTTGCCTCTCTGTGCCCGCGTGGACAAGAGGTGTCTGTGTAGACTGTATAAAGCTGACCTTACCTGCTCCTCTGGAGGGCGTAACGTCATGCTTTTGGTAACCCGCGACCATACCGCGTCTCGTGAGCCCGACATAGGTGACATCAAGCAGGCATGAGGTCTGGTATTCGTCACATATAAGGGGGCTGGAGAAGATCCAGCAGTCATGGTCCATATCGGAACCAATGACAAAGTTAGAGGTAGGTGGAGCGTCCTTAAAAATTATTTTAGGGATTTAGGACACAAGCGTAGGGAAAGGACCTCAAAGGTAATGTTTTCAGAAATACTACCTGTACCACGAGCCACACAATAAAGTGGTTCAAGAACTGATGTAAAAAGGAGTGGTTTGGGTTCCTGGAGAACTGGGCTGACTTCTCTGCCGGCTACAGGCTCTATCGTAGGGATGGGCTGCACCTCAAGGGGAATGGGCAGCTGTTTTGGAGGAGAAGGTTGGAGAAACTAGGCACTGAGGGGGAGGGTAATTACATTATAGGAAAGGAAGATAGTGCAGAGGGTGACCTGGGGCCAAGTAATGGAACTAGGGGGGTGATGGAAAGAGGGACCAGAACAGTTCATAAGGAAAGGTGTAGGGTAAAAAAATATACATAAACCTTAATTGTATGTATACTATTTCCAGAAGCCCAGCTAAGGGTACTTTCACACTAGTGTTTTAGCTGGATCCGGCAGGGTCCAGCAAAAATGCTTCCATTACTGATAATACAACCATCTTCCTCCGTTATGAACGGATCTGATTGTATTATCTTTAATGTATCTTTAACATGGCCAAGACGGATCCGTCATTAACTCCATTGAAAGTCAATGGGGGCCGGACCATTTTCTATTGTGGCAGATTGTGGCAGAGAAAATGGATCTGTCCCCATTCACTTGCACTGAGGGTCATGACGGATCCGTCTTGATCAGTTTCCCAGGACAGATAGAAAAATACATGTTGCAGCTTGCTTTCCGGTCTGGGAAAGCAACTAAACGGAACAGAATGCATTTTGGAGCATTCCGTTCTGTTCAGTTCAGTTTTGTCCCTATTGACAATGAATGGGGACAAAGCTGAAGCATTTTTTTCCGGTATTGAGCCCCTATGATGGAACTCAACACCGGAAAACTTAAAAGCTAGTGTAAAAAATACCCTAGTAAAACTGGTGAACTGGAATTAGTGTGTGAGGAGGACTATGACATAGTGGGAATAACTTAGAAATGGCTGAATGATAGCTATGACTGGGTGGTTAATGTACAGGGTTAGAGTCTGTTTAGAGAGGATCATCAAAACTGGAGAGGGTGAGGGGTCTGCCTTTATGTAAAGTCCTGTCTAAAGCCCACACTCCAGGAAGATATAAGTGAGGGACATGAACATGTGGAGTCACTGTGGGTAGAAATACATGGAGGAAAAAAAACATTACTAAAATACTAATAGGAGTTTATTATAAGCCATCTAATGTACTAGAGTCCACAGAAAATCTACTTCTACGAAATAGACAAGGTGGCAAATCATAATGAGGTAATTATTATGGGAGACCTAAACTAATCAGATATACCTGGGAAACTGAAACCTATACATCTCATAAAAGAAACAGGTTCCTGGCAATAACCAAAGACAATTACCTTTCTCAACTGGTTCAGGATCCGACTAGAGGGACGGCCACACTGGACTTAGTAGTAACCAATAGACCTGACAGAACAACAGATGTGCAGGTTAAGGGACACCTGGGAAATAGTGACCATAAAGCAATAACCTTCCAATTGCCATTCAAAACTGTGTTTCTTCAGGGAGGAACAAAAATACCAAACTTCAAAAAAGCTAAATTTAGCCAACTAAGAGAGGCCATAGGCCTAACTAACTTGGAGGAAGTCCTCAAAAATAAAAATACAGCCACAAAATGGGATATTTTTAAAAGCATCCTAAACTCTAATTGTGAGAGGTACATACCGTATACTGTATGGGAATAAAAGGTTAAGGAACAGGAAAAAATAACTATGTGGATAAACTGAAATATAAAGAAAGCAATAAATCTGAAGGTGAAGTATAAAACTGAAGGTGTCGGCCCTTTACAGAGTAATGAGGGGGAAGGTGCTGAGAGTGATGAGGAGAAAGCAAAGCTATTAAATATTTTTTCTCCACTGTATTCACTGAAGAAAATAAACTGTCAGATGAAATGCAAAATGTAAAAGTACCGTATTTTTCAACGCATAAGACGCAAAGGTGGGGGGAAAATGCTCCTGCGTCTTATGGGGTGAATGCTGCCATTTTTACTCTGCTAACACTGATACATCGCTGTCCGCGATGCTGCACAGCGCAGCCTGCTATGTATCAGTGGGGAGGAAGGAAGGGCTGGAGGCCAGCAATCGGTGTTGGAATTGCGGCGGGGCAGTATCGCAATCCACTGTAGTACTTACTATGAAACTACCGTAGCAGGCAGGCTGGCCGGTCACTCACTTCATCACGCGCATGCTCCTCCCACTTTATTAATGAAGCAGGCGGAACAGGCGCGTGACTAAGTGAGTGACGTTACGCTGCCGGCCAGCCTGCCTGCTATGATAGTTTAATAGTGAGTACTACAGTGGATTGCAATACTGCTGGAGAGGATTGCAAAACTTTAACAAAGCTACCATGCCTACACTTTTCAATACTGCTGTGAGCGGGGCCTGGTATAATAGCGTACAATGACTGCACTGGCCCGCAGCGCGATTCCAATAACAGTTGCCGGCCTCCAGCCCCGGTATTGGCGGTCACTATTTGCACAGGGACACTGTTATGGGGGGATCTGTGGATGACACATGTATAGCATAAGATGCTATATATGTGTCATCCACAGATCCCCCATAGCAGTGTAATCCACAGATCCCCCCATAACAGTGTCATCCACAGATCCCCCCATAACAGTGTCATCCACAGATCCCCCCATAACAGTGTCATCCACAGATCCCCCATAACAGCGCCATCCACAGATCCCTCATAACAGAGCCATCCACAGATCCCCATAACAGTGTCATCCACAGATCTCTCATAACAGTGTGTCCTCCACAGATCCTCCATAACAGTGCATCATCCACAGATCCCCTCCATAACAGTGTCATCCACAGATACCCCATAATAGTGTCATCCACAGACCACCATTAATTCAAAACCCACCAAAAGCACACCTTTTGGTTCAAAATATATTTTTTCTTATTTTCCTCCTCGCTTCTTATAGGGCGAAAAATATGGTAAATTCCTCATTAAAATAGCATTGTTTGACCCAGGAAGAAGTATAGCGGTGTCTTAAAAAGATTAAAATTCACAACTTGCCGGGACCAGATACACCCCCATATCCTAAAAGAATTAAGTAATGCCATAGCCAGACCCTTATTTCTGATATTTAAGGACTATACTGACAGGGAGTGTTCCACAGGATTGGCGCATAGCAAATGTGGTGCCAATATTCTAAAAGGGTCCAAAAACAGACCCGGAAACTATAGGCCGGTAAGTTTAACATCTCGTCGTGGGTGAACTGTCTGAAGACTTTCTGAGAGATGCTAGAGTATCTTGGAGTACTTCAGTGAAAATAAGGAAATAACTACAGTGATTGACTAGCCGGAACGCGTCATCGGGTGCTATATAGCACCCGATGATGTGTGATCGGCTCAGTCTTAGTCAGGGAGAGCTGTGCTGAGGAAGGGACAGACAGTGTAGGGAGTGATATCAGAATAATTTTATTAGAAAAACTTTTCAGAGACCCAAAAGTCCTTCTAAGGACTATTGTTGTGTGTGGCAGTAGCAATATCTATTTTTAGCGCAAACTGCGCTAAATAGCTAAAACTTTACAGACCCAAAAGTCCTTTTGAAGGACTGTTGTGTGTGGCAGCAATATCTATTTTTAGCTCATCCTGCTCTAAATAGTGTGCAATTGTTAGGCTGCTGCAGACAGCTACATTAGCTGCACCACATCTCCTGTACAAAGTGTGCGCATCCCAAAAATATCTGTTACATCAGGTGTCCTTTTTCAGTAGATGGTGTCCGCTGCGGACAGTGACATTAGCTGCACCACATCTCCTGTACAAAGTGTGCGCATCCCAAAAATATCTGTGACATCCAGTGTTCTTTTTCAGTAGATGGTGTCCGCTGCGGACAGTGACATTAGCTGCGCCACATCTCCAGTGTAAAGTGTGCGCATCCAAAAAATATCTGTGACAACCAGTGTACTTTTTCCTTAGACGGTGTCCGCTGCGGACAGTGACATTAGCTGTGCCACATCTCCAGTGTAAAGTGTGCGCTAAAATTTTTTATCTTTGAAATACAGTGTTATTTTTGAATAGACGCTGCGGACAGTGACATTACCGGTGGTACCTCTCCTGTATAACGTTTCCTTATCCCAAATAACTGTGACATTCCCTGTAATTTTTTATTAGCCGCTGGTGACAGCATTGATATTATCTGCAGGGTTTCCACATCCCAAATACCTTTTTTAATTTGTTTGCGCATACACTTCCAAATCCTACGCTACTGTATGTGTGACAGAGTTTCAGGCATATATAATATTTAATATGAAGAAGGCGGGCAGTAAGGGATGGGGCAGTGGCTGTGATGCTGATGGTGCATGCAGAGGCCGTGGCCCTGGGCGCAAGAAAATGTGCCTGCTGCCAGAGCACAAGCAAAACAATCATCTATGATACCTAGCTTCATGTCCCAGGACACCACTCTTGAAGTCAGACCAGTGCGACCAGGTTGTCGGTTGGATTGCAGCAGATAATGCTTCCATTCGTTTAAGCACCGCCCTGTGTTCCACCAAGTCCAGTCTCAGTAGCCAAAAGTCTGCTCAACACAATCCTCACCCTGATCCTCCTTTCTCCCACCATGAAGAGTCTGGGCAAACAAGTACAAGATATTACGAGGAGCTCTTTTCAGCCCCATTCCTTGATTTGGACCTCTCACCAAGCATGCTTAAAGAGGAACAGATCTTGTGCCCTGATTCCCAAACTCTTGAGCATCCAAAGTCAAAAGAAGATGATGGTGGGGAACGGCAATTACTAGTTAATGAGGTGGATGATGATGAGATACAGTTGCAAATAAGTCAACAGCAATTACTGTCTCAAGAGGATGAGACACAGTTGTCAATCACTGAGGTTGTGGTTAGCGGAAAGTAAAGAGGTTACAGCAGCATCTCCGGTATATACTTTATTAAAGCCTTGAGTGAGTACAAAAAGGAAAAATATGATGTTTTGGCTACATAGTAGCCTTTATCAAGCATGTGAACAATGAATATAGCAGCCATATATATTCATAGTTAACTCCTACCACCAAATGGTGGAACCAATCATCATAAAACCACAACCCACTAATAACATCTGTGTAATTAAAAATATGTTATTAGTGGGTTGTCTGATATCTAATCAAACACATCAGTGCCTAATTAATACATGTGTGTGTGTACCTTATATAAGATGACCACTATCTGACAGCCTAGAATGTACCTGGACTCCATATCGGCGTCTGGCCGGGTGCATTGCGCATGTCTGTGACGTCATCGCGTTGCAATCGCAACGCATGACGTATGATGAATGTGCTCCCAACTTATTCTGAGCGCCCTCATGATCGGCGTATACACGCCATTCAGCTACATAGAGGGCGCACATTGTGCGCGTCATCAGACCCAGTCCCATGCGAATCAAATGACCATCACATGATCGCGCGGGAATCACATAACCGCAATGCATTTATCCATACCCCGGTCCATATCATAGATGAATGCAAATGTCACTCTGTAAATAACCATGCAAAATAGATAAAGTGAATTATATGGGGGCAAATATAAAACCATACATATTGTTTGGACATAAAAATGTCTCACTAAGGCCTCATGCACATGACTGTTGTTTTGGTCCGCATCTGAGCGAAATTACATGACAGAGTGTAAAAAAAGGGGGTAATATGATCCCTACCATATGCATGAATGACAATAAGGAGTACAGTACTACGGCTAGACTTCAGACCGACATAAATTACCAAAAGTGAGGTGTGAGTGAAAATTAAAAATAATGTCCATAAAAAACATGTAAAACAAGCCTATACTGAATTGGACAAATAACTGATAGAGTGTATTACCTGTCTATACTATTCCAATTGAATTCAATATTGAGCCCATAGGGTTGTAAAGTTTGTAAGGTAAAATCCATTTTAACTCTTTCTTTCTAAGGGTACGTTCTCTATCGCCACCCCTTCTCAGAACGTCAACCGAATCTATGACCCGGAATTTCAGCTGATTGACAGAGTGACCACATTCGACAAAGTGTTTTGCCACTGGTTTATCCATCAATTTTTTCCTTATTGTACTCTTGTGTTTATTGATACGTTTCCCTAATCTCCATAGTGGTTTTAACCACATAGACTAAGCTGCAGGGGCATTGGATCATGTAAATGACAAATTTCGACCTACGTGTGGAGAATTCCGTGATGTAATACTTTTTTCCACTGTATGGGTAGACAAAAGTAATTCCTTTGATCATGTTTCCACAATTACAGCAGCCTAGACACAGAAAAATACCTGATTTTCTAGGCCTCAAATACCTTTTTATTAGCCGCTGGTGACAGCATTGATATTATCTCCAGGATTTCCACATCCCAAATACATTTTTTAAGGTATTTGGGATGTGTAAAAAATAACTCTGACCACCTCGACCCATGTCACCTATATCTGTTTTAATCAGTTTGTCATGTAGGTTAGTACTACGATTATATGCCATAAGTGGCAGACTGCCAAATTCACGAATCGTGGGTAGGCCTCTATGCAAGATATGCCATTCTTTTCTCAAATCCTGTGGTATATTAGCACTATGGTTGCCATATGTGGATACAAATGGAATACGTCCCATGTCCCTATTTGTTGTGGAATGTGGTCTCTCTGTCAATCAGCGAGATCTTATCTCTGGTGTTCCGCAGTAATCCTGGAAACCTCCTCTTGGAGAACTTATTGCACATCTCATCAATCCGATTGACAAATACATCATCCTCTGATACCACTCCCCAAGGTAATGAATCAAGCATACGTCAGAGATGGTTATTGTCATGTCTCAATAGATTATTTCTATCAGTAGGCTTCTGATACAAATATGGCTTGACTTTACCTCCCTCTGTATAAACATCAAGGAATTGTACTTCTTCCCGGGAAGCCATCACAGTGAATTGAAGGCCAGGTACACCACTATTCAGATGATGGTGAAAATCATTCAATGAGTCAATGGAACCCCTCCAAATCATAAAAATGTCGTTGATGTAGCGCCACCAGCACAGGACCCACTCCAGAAAAAGA
Source organism: Bufo gargarizans (assembly GCF_014858855.1). Lineage (NCBI taxonomy): Eukaryota > Metazoa > Chordata > Amphibia > Anura > Bufonidae > Bufo > Bufo gargarizans. The sequence goes on from NC_058080.1 coordinate 237,733,177, forward strand.
GATGAATTCGTTATTTGTCCAATTCAGTATAGGCTTGTTTTTCATGGACATTATTTTAAATTGTCATTCACACCTTACTTTTGGTCATTTATGTCGGTTTGAAGTCTAGCCGTAGTACTGTACTCCTTATTGTCATTCATGCATATGGTAGGGATCATTTTGTCCCTTTTTTTACACTCTGTCATGTAATATAGATAATTAACATGGTGGGTTAATATTTGTAATATGGGGTCCAATAATTTATTATCATTAGTGAGACATTTTTATGTCGAAACATTATGTATGGTTTTATATTTGCCCCCATATAATTCCCTTTATCTATTTTGCATAGTTATTTACTGAGTGACATTTGCATTCATCTATGATATGGCACCGGGACTGTGTTCACTTTTTAATTACACAGATGTTATTAGTGGGTTGTGGTTTCATGATGATTGGTTCCACCATTTGGTGGGAGGAGTTTACTATGAATATTTATGGCTGCTATATTCATTGTTCACATGCTTGATAAAGGCTGCTATGTAGCCGAAACGTCATATTTTTGCTTTTTGCACTCAATTAAGGCTTCAATAAAAGATACACCGGAGATGCTGTTGTAACCTCTTTTCTTTCTGCTGTTCGGTGGACTGCTGCAGATATGCGGTCCTGTTGTGGCTGATGCATTCCAGTTTTGGTCAGTGAGGTCCATTGGTGCTGCTCTACACCTTTGCCTTCATGAGGTTGTGGTTAGGTCAACAAGTCAGGAGGATGAGCAGAGTGAGGAAGTGGAAGAGGAGATGCTGGACGATGACCCAACCTGGGAAGGTGCAAAGCCGAGCAAGGACAGCAGTACAGAAGGTGGGATCTTCACCACCGCAACAGGTTGGAAGAGGCAGTGGGGTGGCAAAAGGGAGAAGGCGGGCCACACCAAACAGGCCCGAAACTGTTCTATGGAGCACCCCCTTGCGGAAATCTCCCTTGCCAAGGGGTAAGTGTTCCGCAGTATGGCGCTTTTTTTAGGAAAGTGCGTACGACAAGAGAATAGTAGTGTGCAACCTGTGCCGCACCAAAATGAGCCGGGACGTGAACACTAGCAACCTTACCACCACCAAAATGATCCTCAAAGGGTATACAAGCACCGTTATAAGTGAGACGAACACCTGGGTCCACAATCTGTGTCTGCGGATCATCCCACTGCCTCCTCTTCCACTGTGTTACGTGCTGGCCAATCCCTTGTCGAAGGCGCAGGCCCAGATGCCTCCCGCCCTGCACATGGACCTTCGCAAGCACCAGGGGCGTACCTAGAGCATTTGGCACCCGGGGCGAACCCTTTGTTTGCCCCCCCCCCCCCCAAGAAAGTTAAGAAAACATGCACAAACTTTTTTCAATGTTTTCAATAATATTTTTAGAAATTTTCGGATCCGCAAAACACATGTGGACATCTGAATGGAGCCTTACAGGGGGGTGATCAATGACAGAGGGGTGATCACCCATATAGACTACCTGATCACCTCCGTCATTGATCACCCCCCTGTAAGGCTCCATTCAGACGTCCGCATGTGTTTTGCGGATCCGATCCATGTATCAGTGGATCCGTAAAAATCATACGGACGTCTGAATGGAGCCTTACAGGGGGGTGATCAATGACGGAGGTGATCAGGGAGTCTATATGGGTGATCACCCGCCTGTAAGGCTCCATTCAGACGTCCGTATGATTTTTACGGATACATGGATCGGATCCGCAAAACACATACGGACGTCTGAATGGAGCCTTACAGGGGGGTGATCAATGACAGGGGGTGATCAGGGAGTGTATATGGGTGATCACCCCTCTGTCATTGATCACCCCCCTGTAAGGCTCCATTCAGACATCCGCATGTGTTTTGCGGATCCGATCCATGTATCAGTGGATCCGTAAAAATCATACGGACCTCTGAATGGAGCCTTACAGGGGGGTGATCAATGACAGGAGGGTGATCAGGGAGTCTATATGGGTGATCACCCGCCTGTAAGGCTCCATTCAGACGTCCAGTATGATTTTTACGGATCCATGGATACATGGATCGGATCCGCAAAACACATACGGACGTCTGAATGGAGCCTTACAGGGGGGTGATCAATGACAGGGGGTGATCAGGGAGTGTATATGGGTGATCACCCCTCTGTCATTGATCACCCCCCTGTAAGGCTCCATTCAGACATCCGCATGTGTTTTGCGGATCCGATCCATGTATCAGTGGATCCGTAAAAATCATACGGACCTCTGAATGGAGCCTTACAGGGGGGTGATCAATGACAGGGGGGTGATCAGGGAGTCTAATGGGGTGATCAGGGGTGATCAGTGGTTCAAAAGGGGTTAATAAGTGACAGGGGGGGGTGTAGTGTAGTGGTGTTTTGTTGTACTTTACAGAGCTGCCTGAGTCCTCTGGTGGTCGATCCAAACAAAAGGGACCACCAGAGGACCAGGTAGCAGGTATATTAGACGCTGTTATCAAAACAGGGTCTAATATACCTGTTAGGGGTTAAAAAAAATCACATCTCCAGCCTGCCAGCGAGCGATCGCCGCTGGCAGGCTGGCGATCCACTCGCTTACCTTCCGTTGTAATTAAGGGGGGGTGTTATTAAGGGAGGGTGTGTAATTAAGGGGAGAAGAGAGGGTGTAATTAAGGGGGGGGGGGTGCAGGATTTGTTCATTTTATTGATGGGGATTTGGATTTTTTTTCTTTTTGGTGCAGATGGAAAGTGATTTTTTTTAAGGGGGTGCAGGCTGCACCCCCTTAAAAAAAATCACTTTCCATCTGCACCAAAAAGAAAAAAAATCCAAATCCCCATCAATAAAATGAACAAATCCTGCACCCCCCCCCTTAATTACACCCTCTCTTCTCCCCTTAATAACAAACCCCCCCCCTTAATTACACCCCCTCCCTCACCACCTTAATTACACGGTACACCCCGACCCCCCCCCCCCCCTTAATTACACAATTATTTACTTAACTTTTATTTTGATGATGCCCCCCGCCGTCCGGCCGTCCGACCGCTGCGCTGGTATAATAGCTGGATCATGGATGGGATCCTTCTGATCCGTGAAGGCGGCGGCGCGGCGTCAGCGTCGTGACGTCGTCACGTCATGTTGCGCGCCGCCTGCCGCCGCAATAATTCTTCTTCCACTGGACCGAAGCCGGCGCACTGGTCGCCGCAGTGGATGGAGCCGGGGGCGGGTGACTCCGGCGTCAGCACCCCCCTTGTGAGTGGCACCCGGGGCGGCCCGCCCCCCCCGCCCCCCCCTTAGTACGCCACTGGCAAGCACCATCAGCGACCACATCCACTTCCGTGTCCCAGCGCAGCATACAAATGTCCTTACCCCCAGGCATTTGAACGCAAGCGCAAATTCCCAGCCACCCACCCACAGGCCATAGCACTAAATGCACAACTTTCCAAATTACTGGCCCTGGAATTGTTGCCATTTAAGCTTGTGGACACTGAGGCCTTCCACAGCCTGATGTCTGCGGCTGTCCCACGTTATGGAGTCCCCAGCTGCCACTATTTTTCAAGGTGTGCTATGCCCGCCTTACACCAGCATGTGTACCATAACATCACACTTTCCCTGACCAACGCAGTTACTAGGAAGGTCCACTTAACCACAGACACATGGACAAGCGCATTCGGCCAGGGACGCTATATTTCCCTGACGGCACACTGGGTGAACATTGTGGAGGTCGGGAGAGATTCTTTCCCTGGGATGGCACAGGTGCTACCGACGCCAAGGATTGTGGGCCCAATGTCGATCAGGGTTTCCGCCAGCACCTACGTTAGTGGCTCCAACCCCCACTTCTCCTCCTCCTTCACTTCCACCTCTGAATTATCCGGGTGCAGCACCTTTCAGCCATCAGTTGGTAGCTGGAAGCAGAATAGCAATGAAGTGGGGAAGCGGCAACAGACTGTGCTGAAGCTGATATGCCTAGGGGATGTCTTAAACTTAGTGGTTCAGCGGTTTCTCAAAACATACACTTATTTGCCTTAGCTACTGGTGAAGGTGCGCCATGTGTGTGCACATTTCTGCAAGTCATCGACAGCTTCAGCCAGTCTGTCAACGCTGTAGCAGTGCTGAAAATTGCCAGCTCACCGGCTGTTGTGTGACGTGAGCACGCGCTGGAACTCGACGTTCCACATGTTGGCCAGGCTTTGCGAGTAGCAAAGGGCAGTAGTGGAATACCAGATGCAACATGGTCGTCGCCTTTACAGTCAGCTTCCGCTATGCACAGCATGAGCAAACCCGAACTGTATATTTTCGTAAAAGTCCGGATTCGGGTTCGGTGTTCATCGCTTTCTTGGCGCTTTTAAAAAAGACTGCAAAGCAGCCAATCAACAAGCGTCATACTACTTGCCCCAAGAGACCATCACAGCCATGCCTACTATTGGCATGGCTGTGATTGGCCAGTGCAGCATGTGACCCAGCCTCTATTTACGCTGGAGTCACGTAGCGCCGCACGTCACTCTGCTCTGATCAGTGTAGGGAGAGGATGAAGCTGCTGTTATGGCGAGATTAGGCAGTGATTAACTCAGCAAAAACACTTAATACAGTGATCGATCTACAGCTGTGGATCATTGAACTGCTGCTATTTAATTGCTCACAGTTTTTAGGCTGCCCAGAGCGTTTTTATGTCACTTTTTTCTAGGGTGATCGGCGGCCAATTTGTGTCTTGTGGTGCGCCAGCACAAGCTGCCACCAAGTCCATTTAACCATCAATAGTGTGGTTATTTTTTTGCTATATCCTACATCAGGGGCTTGGCTGTGCTTGCTATTTTATTGAGGGGCAAATACAATTGCCAAAATAGCAGTACCCTAAATCTGGTGTTTCAGCTGTGGCTAGCCAATTGTAATACTGTCGGCAAAGGATATATTTTTGTTCTGGGTTGAAATACAATTCCCAACTTAGCAATTCCCTAAATCAGTGGTTTCTGCTGTATCAGGCCAACTTTAAATCTATCCATAAAAGGGTATATTAGATTGAAGGTGCGGATAGGGTCATCCTCAATAACTTCACACGCTACCGTGCATTTCCAAGTCTAATTCTGTCCGTAAACGTATACCTGTCATCCAGCGCCTAAATAATAGGCCTAAAATTTATATTCAGCTAAATCTGTGTTTATTGCTGTGGCTGGTCAATTCATTTAGTGTCCGCCAAAGCACAGTTTTTGTTCTGGGTTTAAATACAATTCCCAACTTAGCAATTCCCTAAATCATTGGTTTCTGCTGTATCAGGCCAACTTTAAATCTATCCATAAAAGGGTATATTAGATTGAAGGTGCGGATAGGGTCATCCTCAATAACTTCACACGCTACCGTGCATTTCCAAGTCTAATTCTGTCCGTAAACGTATACCTGTCATCCAGCGCCTAAATAATAGGCCTAAAATTTATATTCAGCTAAATCTGTTTTTATTGCTGAGGCTGGTCAAGTTATTTAGTGTCCGCAAAAGCACAGTTTTTGTTCTGGGTTGAAATACAATTCCCAACTTAGCAATTCCCTAAATCTGTGGTTTCTGCTGTATCAGGCCAACTTTAAATCTATCCATAAAAGGGTATATTAGATTGAAGGTGCGGATAGGGTCATTCTCAATAACTTCACACGCTACCGTGCATTTCCAAGTCTAATTCTGTCCGTAAACGTATACCTGTCATCCAGCGCCTAAATACTAGGCCTACAATTTATATTCAGCTAAATCTGTCATTATTGCTGTGGCTGGTCAAGTTATTTGGTGTCCGTTAAAGCACAGTTTTTGTTCTGGGTTTAAATACAATTCCCAACTTAGCAATTCCCTAAATCAGTTTTTTCTGCTGTATCAGGCCAACTTTAAATCTATCCATAAAAGGGTATATTAGATTGAAGGTGCGGATAGGGTCATCCTCAATAACTTCACACACACGCTACTGTGCATTCCCAAGTCTAATTCTGTCCATAAATGTATACCTGTCATCCAGGGCCTAAATACTAGGCCTACAATTTATGTTCAGCTAAATCTGTCATTATTGCTGTGGCTGGTCAAGTTATTTGGTGTCCGTCAAAGCACAGTTTTTTTTCTGGGTTAAAATACAATTCCCAACTTAGAAATTCCCTAAATTAGTGGTTTCTGCTGTATCAGGCTTACTTTAAATCTATCCATAAAAGGGTATATTAGATTGAAGGTGCGGATAGTGTCATCCTCAATAACTTCACACGCTACCGTGCATTTCCAAGTCTAATTCTGTCCGTAAACATATACCTGTCATCCAGGGCCTAAATACTAGGCCTGCAATTTATATTCAGCTAAATCTGTCATTACTGCTGTGCCTATATTAGTGTAATACGGTACCTAAATAGATAGCCAGATAGTGTTAGGTGTCTGTAAAAAAAAGGCCTGAATTTGAATTCAATACATTGGGCCAAATAATTTTTTTCTTATTGTGGTGAACAGTAATAATGAGGAAAACATCTAGTAAGGGACGCGGACGCGGACATGGTCGTGGTGGTGTTAGTGGACCCTCTGGTGCTGGGAGAGGACGTGGCCGTTCTGCCACAGCCACATGTCGTAGTGAACCAACTATCTCAGGTCCCAGTAGCCGCCAGAATTTACAGCGATATTTGGTGGCGCCCAATGCTGTTCTAAGGATGGTAAGGCCTGAGCAGGTACAGGCATTAGTCAATTGGGTGGCCGACAGTGGATCCAGCACGTTTACATTATCTCCCACCCAGTCTTCTGCAGAAAGCGCACAAATGGCGCCTGAAAACCAAGCCCATCAGTCTGTCACATCACCCCCATGTATATCAGGGAAACTGTCTGAGCCTCAAATTATGCAGCAGTCTCTTATGCTGTTTGAAGACTCTGCTGGCAGGGTTTCCCAAGGGCATCCACCTAGCCCTTCCCCAGCGGTGGAAGACATAGAATGCACTGACGCACAACCACTTATGTTTCCTGATGATGAGGACATGGGAATACCACCTCAGCAAGTCTCTGATGATGATGAAACACAGGTGCCAACTGCTGCATCTTTCTGCAGTGTGCAGACTGAACAGGAGGTCAGGGATCAAGACTGGGTGGAAGACGATGCAGGGGACGATGAGGTCCTAGACCCCACATGGAATGAATGTCGTGCCACTGACTTTCACAGTTCGGAGGAAGAGGCAGTGGTGAGACCGAGCCAACAGCGTAGCAAAAGAGGGAGCAGTGGGCAACAGCAGAACACCCGCCGCCAAGAGACTCCGCCTGCTACTGACGGCCGCCATCTGGGACCGAGCACCCCAAAGGCAGCTTCAAGGAGTTCCCTGGCATGGCACTTCTTCAAACAATGTTCTGACGACGAGACCCGAGTGGTTTGCACGCTGTGCCATCAGAGCCTGAAGCGAGGCATTAACGTTCTGAACCTGAGCACAACCTGCATGACCAGGCACCTGCATGCAAAGCATGAACTGCAGTGGAGTAAACACCTTAAAAACAAGGAACTCACTCAGGCTCCCCCTGCTACCTCTTCTGCTGCTGCCGCCTCAGCCTCTTCTGCTGCTGCCGCCTCGGCCTCTTCTGCTGCCTCGGCCTCTTCCTCCGCCTCTGGAGGAACGTTGGCACCTGACGCCCAGCAAACAGGGGATGTACCACCAACACCACCACCTCCGTCACCAAGCATCTCAACCATGTCACACGGCAGCGTTCAGCTCTCCATCTCACAAACATTTGAGAGAAAGCATAAATTCACACCTAGCCACCCTCGATCCCTGGCCCTGAATGCCAGCATTTCTAAACTACTGGCCTATGAAATGCTGTCATTCAGGCTGGTGGACACAGACAGCTTCAAACAGCTCATGTCGCTTGCTGTCCCACAGTATGTTGTTCCCAGCCACCACTACTTCTCCAAGACGGCCGTGCCTTCCCTGCACAACCAAGTAACCGATAAAATCAAGTGTGCACTGCGCAACGCCATCTGTGGCAAGGTCTACCTAACCACAGATACGTGGACCAGTAAGCACGGCCAGGGACGCTATATCTCCCTAACTGCACACTGGGTAAATGTAGTGGCGGCTGGGCCCCAGGCGGAGAGCTGTTTGGCGCACGTCCTTCAGCCGCCAAGGATCGCAGGGCAACATTCTTTGCCTCCTGTTGCCTCCTCCTCCTACTCAGCTTCCTCCTCCTCTTCTTCCACCTGCTCATCCAGTCAGCCACACACCTTCACCACCAACTTCAGCACATCCCAGGGTAAACGTCAGCAGGCTATTCTGAAACTCATATGTTTGGGGGACAGGCCCCACACCACACAGGAGTTGTGGCGGGGTATAGAACAACATTAAAAATCAAAGGATGGGCTGGGCACTCTCTATATCTGGAGTCAATGGTACTTTATTTAATACTTAAAAATATCAATATTAATCACAATGTTAAAAGTTAAATTAAATTATAATATACATAAATAATACAAAGGTCTGGCCAGACTAAAAAGTACCTACTAACAAGTTCAACCACTCAATTCCTAAACACAATGGTTTTCCTGTAAAACAAATCTTCTAATTGCATATGAATCTCCAAAACTTCGGATTTTCACATAAAATTTGAATATATATTCGCAAGAAAAATTCAGATATATAATCACAAGAATTCAAATATAATCGCAAATATAATCGCAAGAAATTCGGATATATAATCACAGGAAAAAATATCGAATATTCGATCCGAAAAATCTGATCCAATGTCCAACACCTTTTCAATATATGTTAGTCCAATTTTCACTGTAGGTTTAATTAGTCTCTTTAGTCACTAATATATCTGTCTGTTATATGCCGATTATTATATTTTTATCGCTAAGTGCTTGTTTTGTCTACTCACATACCAGATACACGTAGGCGGCTTCGATCAACAGTCCGCTGCGTCCCGCGTGGCAATCAGAATGATGTCTTCCGCTATCGCTTGTACGTGTGAGTATCAACTTATAGTAGGGCAATATATGCGAGCACAATAACGCGATTGTCCTTTGTTCTGACCCTATGGGTTTTAACTTATTGGCGCCAGCAATTTCCTTCTAGTCCACAGCTTTGCAAATGCATACGGTGCAATCTTAATAGATTTTCTCCAAATAGGTTCAAAGCTGCAAAGATTGAAAGGTTGATGGTCCTTGTGTTGAATCGGGGGGGTCCAGTACCAGACGCGTTTCGGGGCTCTTAGTGGCCCCTTCCTCGGTAGGTTGACCTCCCCTCCATAGTGTCTCTCCTTTTATAGTGAGTTCCAGTGATTTACAAAACAGAAAGTGGATCTGGTTTTCCTCAAACTCAGTACTGGATTTCAATTGTGGAATCTCTCTGGATGAAGTAATGTTATTTTCTCCAATAAGAATGTCACATTTTACAGTACTTGTCACTCTATAGGCTTAAATGCAGGGTCTACATCATATAGCAACATAAAACGCACCAAGAGTAAAAAACCGCATGTGCTGTAATGATGCGTTTTTGCTGCGTTTTCTTTGAAAATCATACAAACCGGATTGCTAAAAAGTTGGGACACTATACAAATCGTGAATAAATACTGAATGCAATGATGTGGAGGTGCCAACTTCTAATATTTTATTCACAATAGAACATAAATCACGGAACAAAAGTTTAAACTAAGAAAATGCACAATTTTTAGGGAAAAATATGTTGAATCAGAATTTCATGGTGTCAACAAATCCCCAAAAAGTTGGGACAAGGCCATTTTCACCACTGTGTGGCATCTCCCCTTCTTACAACACTCAACAGACGTCTGGGGACCGAGGAGACCAGTTTCTCAAGTTTAGAAATAGGAATGCTCTCCCATTCTTGTCTAATACAGGCCTCTAACTGTTCAATCGTCTTGGGCCTTCTTTGTTGCGTCTTCCTCTTTACGATGCGCCAAATGTTCTCTATAGGTGAAAGATCTGGACTGCAGACTGGCCATTTCAGTACCCTGATCCTTCTCCTACGCAGCCATGATGTTGTGATTGATGCAGAATGTGGTCTGGCATTATCTTGTTGAAAAATGCAGTGTCTTCCCTGAAAGAGATGACGTCTGGATGGGAGCATATGTTGTTCTAGAACCTGAATATATTTTTCTGCATTGATGGTGCCTTTCCAGACATGCAAGATACCCATGCCACACGCACTCATGCAACCCCATACCATCAGAGATGCAGGCTTCTGAACTGAGCGTTGATAACAACTTGGGTTGTCCTTGTCCTCTTTGGTCCGGATGACATGGCGTCCCAGATTTCCAAAAAGAACTTTGAATCGTGACTCGTCTGACCACAGAACAGTCTTCCATTTTGCCACACTCCATTTTAAATGATCCCTGGCCCAGTGAAAACGCCTGAGCTTGTGGATCTTGCTTAGAAATGGCTTCTTATTTGCACTGTAGAGTTTCGGCTGGCAACGGCGGATGGCACGGTGATTGTGTTCACTCAAAATGTTTTCTGGAAGTATTCCTGAGCCCATTCTGTGATTTCCTTTACAGTAGCATTTCTGTTTGTGGTGCAGTGTCGTTTAAGGGCCTAGAGATCACGGGCATCCAGTATGGTTTTACGGCCTTGACCCTTACGCACAGAGATTGTTCCAGATTCTCTGAATCTTCGGATGATGTTATGCACAGTTGATGATGATAGATGCAAAGTCTTTGCAATTTTTCGGTTGAGTAACACCTTTCTGATATTGCTCCACTTTCTTTCTGCGCAACATTGTGGGAATTGGTGATCCTCTACCCATCTTGGCTTCTGAGAGATACTGCCACTCTGAGAAGCTCCTTTTTTACCCAATCATGTTGCCAATTGACCTAATTAGTGTTAATTGGTCTTCCAGCTTTTCGTTATGCTCAAATTTACTTTTTCCAGCCTCTTATTGCTACTTGTCCCAACTTTTTGGGGATTTGTTGACACCGTGAAATTTTGAATCAACGTATTTTTTCTTTAAAATGATACATTTACTCGGATTAAACATTTGATCTGTCATCTACGTTCTATTACAAATAAAATATTGACATTTGCCATCTCCACATCATTGCATTCAGTTTTTATTCACGATTTGTATAGTGTCCCAACTTTTTTGGAATCCGGTTTGTATTTTTAGTCATATTGATGTGTATATATTATAAATACATGTATACATAAGTATACAAAGGTATAGACATCAAATACATAGTATCTTCTTATTGATCTTCATTATATAGACTTTTACAGATCCATAAATGCTAATGCATCAAAAAACGCAGTTTATCGTAAAAAATCGCTTATGCAGTATTATTGCGTTTTTGCTGCGTTTTCATTTATAAATCATTGCTTGAGTTGTGTTGTGCATAAATACTTCATAATATATATAGTACCTATACAAAAATATATATAAAACATATATAAATAATTAAAAATGCACTAAAAAGTTTTTAATAAAAGAGCCTTCATGTCAGATATAACGATATGGAGAGATCCGTATTCTCGAAAGCATTATCTTATAAAAATATATTCTTAAAAATGTCATAAAAATATTGCGAAAATCTCGCGAATTTATTTTTGCAGACCTCGATGTTCAAGGCATTTAAATAAAATCCATATAGTATATTATTATTTGCAAAAGATCCACTGGACCCAGGAGATCAATATTTATAATCCAATGGTCAAAAGACCAATAATTCCTGTTTAAGGTCAATTTTAAAATGTAACTTTTATTATTATTTATTAGAATAATTTTCCCAACATTTAATACAAAACAAAACAAGAAAAAACTCTATTGAGAGTCTTTAAAAATATATATGTAAGGGAGTGTGTCCTACGGGGTGATTATGGTACTGTATCACTACCTATCCCGGATTATATCCTTCTAAGAATGATATTTATATTAAATAGATGCAACTCAAAAGTTATCTTCACTTTTGGTGGTCTGCTTGGTGTTGTGTGCCACCAGATTATGCTATCATTCTAGCGATGTATGTGGTCTGCTGTTTGCAACATTAAATAATTATTAAAGCAGTATTTCCTGCTGCTTGTTTCAGCTTAGTCTCTATTGCCAGCACGACTCGCTACACCTACACCCTCGTGGTCATAGTCCAAAGCATACTGCGTCTGCAGTTCGCAGTGCTATGGATGTGCTTTCCCTGACATATAATTAAAATTTATTACGACGAAGCTCCCCCGACATGTTTCACCGCTCGCGCGGCTTCTTCAGGGGGATGGAGCTACATGCAACACGAGCGCTTGTGGTACGTAATGTTTTATAGTCCTAAGGCGGGTCATCAGGAAGGAGAGCCAATCATAACCTTCCTGCTCGTGTTGTCAGCGTCTAGGGGGCCAATCAAGATACCGTCTATTCCTTATGACATCATCCACTAGAGGTCAGGAGGTACGGGCCCATGCGCATGCGTCCATGCCCTATTCCTACTGCGCATGCTCCCGGACTTAGACGACCAGGTCAGTTTCTACACATACATTAGATCTTAATTAATTTTAGGTCGGAGCACACTTGCCGATATATATAGAGAGAAATGACAGTAGAGAGGTATCCACTAGGAGCTTATTATGTCTCTATGACCATAATAACAGTGCCATCTGAGCCGTCATTCATAGCGGATCTAGATGTTCAAAAGAGAGGGACATTGAGGCTATGTTCCAAGCTTGACCACGAGGGTGTAGGTGTAGCGAGTCGTGCTGGCAATAGAGACTAAGCTGAAACAAGCAGCAGGAAATACTGCTTTAATAATTATTTAATGTTGCAAACAGCAGACCGCATACATCGCTAGAATGATAGCATAATCTGGTGGCACACAACACCAGCAGACCACCAAAAGTGAAGATAACTTTTGAGTTGCATCTATTTAATATAAATATCATTCTTAGAAGGATATAATCCGGGATAGGTAGTGATACAGTACCATAATCACCCCGTGGACACACTCCCTTACATACAGTCATGTGAAAAAATTAGGACACCCTTTGAAAGCATGTGGTTTTTTGTAACATTTTTAATAAAAGGTTATTTCATCTCCGTTTCAACAATACAGAGAGATTAAAGTAATCCAACTAAACAAAGAAAACTGAAGAAAAGTCTTTTCAAGATCTTCTGTAAATGTCATTCTACAAAAATGCCTATTCTAACTGAGGAAAAAGATAGGACACCCTCACATGTATTCCCTCTTAAATTGGCTCAGATCTCACACAGGTATATCACACCAGGTGCACATAATTAGTAGATCGTTACTCTGCATGTTGAATGAGGCTTGCCCTATTTAAACCTCAGACATTTAGTTTGGTGTGCTCCTGACTGTTGAAGTGAGAGTGAGCACCATGGTGAGAGCAAAAGAGCTGTCAGAGGACTTCAGAAAAAAGATTGTAGCAGCCTATGAGTCTGGGAAGGGATTTAAAAAGATCTCAAAAGATTTTGAAATCAGCCATTCCACTGTCCGGAAGATAGTCTACAAGTGGAGGGCTTTCAAAACAACTGCCAACATGCCCAGGACTGGTCGCCCCAGCAAGTTCACCCCAAGAGCAGACCGCAAGATGCTAAAAGAGGTCTCCAAAAACCCTAAAGTGTCATCTCGAGAACTACAGCAGGCTCTGGCTACTGTTGATGTAGAAGTACATGCCTCTACAATCAGAAAGAGACTGTACAAGTTTAACTTGCATGGGAGGTGTGCAAGGAGGAAACCTTTGCTTTCCAAGAGAAACATTGAGGCCAGACTGACATTTGCCAGAGATAAAGCTGACAAAGACCAGGACTTCTGGAATAATGTTCTTTGGACAGATGAGTCCAAAATTGAATTATTTGGACACAACAGCAGAGGACATGTTTGGCGTAAACCAAACACAGCATTCCAAGAAAAGAACCTCACACCAACTGTGAAGCATGGAGGTGGAAGTGTCATGGTTTGGGGCTGCTTTGCTGCAGCAGGACCTGGTCAGCTCACCATCATAGAATCCACGATGAATTCTACTGTGTATCAGAAGGTGCTTGAAGAACATGTGAGACCATCAGTTAGAAAATTAAAGCTGAAGCGGAACTGGACCATGCAACATGACAATGACCCAAAACATACTAGTAAATCAACCAAAGATTGGCTGAAAAAGAAGAAATGGAGAGTCCTGGAATGGCCAAGTCAAAGTCCAGATTTGAATCCCATTGAGATGCTGTGGGGTGACTTGAAAAGGGCTGTACGTGCAAGAAACCCCTCAAACATCTCACAGCTGAAAAAGTTCTGCATTGAGGAGTGGGGTAAAATTTCCTCAGACCGATGTCGAAGACTGATAGATGGCTACAAGAACCGTCTCACTGCAGTTATTTCAGCCAAAGGAGGTAACACTCGCTATTAGGGGCAAGGGTGTCCTATCTTTTTCCTCAGTTAGAATAGGCATTTTTGTAGAATGACATTTATAGAAGATCTTGAAAAGACTTTTCTTCAGTTTTCTTTGTTTAGTTGGATTACTTTAATCTCTCTGTATTGTTGAAACGGAGATGAAATAACCTTTTATTAAAAATGTTACAAAAAACCACATGCTTTCAAAGGGTGTCCTAATTTTTTCACATGACTGTATATATTTTTAAAGACTCTCAATAGAGTTTTTTCTTGTTTTGTTTTGTATTAAATGTTGGGAAAATTATTCTAATAAATAATAATAAAAGTTACATTTTAAAATTGACCTTAAACAGGAATTATTGGTCTTTTGACCATTGGATTATACATATAGTATATTGGTTCTCTGCAGCTGGAACTTAAAAGGTCATTAGTCGCTGTTGTAGAACAACAGACCGACGAGTGGTTGCTGCCGGTGAGCCTCAAGCCCGGCCTGGTGGTGTGCGATAATGGGTGAAATCTTGTTGCAGCTCTGGGACTAGCCGGTTTGACACACATCCCTTGCCTGGCGCATGTGCTGAATTTGGTGGTGCAGAAGTTCATTCACAACTACCCCGACATGTCAGAGCTGCTGCATAAAGTACGGGCCGTCTGTTCGCGCTTCCGGCGTTCACATCCTGCCGCTGCTCGCCTGTCTGCGCTACAGCGTAACTTCGGCCTTCCCGCTCACCACCTCATATGCGAGGTGCCCACCAGGTGGAACTCCACCTTGCACATGCTGGACAGACTGTGCGAGCAGCAGCAGGCCATAGTGGAGTTTCAGCTGCAGCACGAACGGGTCAGTCGCACTGCGGAACAGCACCACTTCACCACCAATGACTGGGCCTCCATGCGAGACCTGTGTGCCCTGTTGCGCTGTTTCGAATACTCCACCAACATGGCCAGTGGCGATGATGCCGCTATCAGCGTTACAATACCACTTCTATGTCTCCTTGAGAAAACACTTAGGGTGATGGTAGAAGAGAAGGTGGCCCAGGAGGAGGAGGAAGAGGGGTAATGTTTAGCACTTTCAGGCCAGTCTCTTAGAAGTGACTCAGAGGGAGGTTTTTTGCAAAAGCAGAGGCCAGGTACAAATGTGGCCAGCCAGGGCCCACTACTGGAGGACGAGGAGGACGAGGATGAGGAGGAGGTGGAGGAGGATGAGGATGAAGCATGGTCACAGCGGGGTGGCACCCAACGCAGCTGGGGCCCATCACTGGTGCGTGGCTGGGGGGAAACGCAGGACGATGACGATACGCCTCCCACAGAGGACAGCTTGTCCTTACCTCTGGGCAGCCTGGCACACATGAGCGACTACATGCTGCAGTGCCTGCGCAACGACAGCAGAGTTGCCCACATTTTAACATGTGCGGACTACTGGGTTGCCACCCTGCTGGATCCACGGTACAAAGACAATGTGCCCACCTTACTTCCTGCACTGGAGCGTGATAGGAAGATGCGCGAGTACAAGCGCACATTGGTAGATGAGCTACTGAGAGCATTACCAAATGTCACAGGGGAACAAGTGGAAGCCCAAGGCGAAGGCAGAGGAGGAGCAAGAGGTCGCCAATGCAGCTGTGTCACGGCCAGCTCCTCTGAGGGCAGGGTTAGCATGGCAGAGATGTGGAAATGTTTTGTCAACACGCCACAGCTAACTGCACCACCACCTGATACGGAACGTGTTAGCAGGAGGCAACATTTCACTAACATGGTGGAACAGTGTGCACACCCCTCCACGTACTGACTGATGGTTCGGCCTCATTCAACTTCTGGGTCTTCAAATTGTCCACGTGGCCAGAGCTGGCCTTTTATGCCTTGGAGGTGCTGGCCTGCCGGCGGCCAGCGTTTTGTCTGAACGTGTATTCAGCACGGCAGGGGGCGTCATTACAGACAAACGCAGCCACCTGTCTACAGCCAATGTGGACAAGCTGACGTTCATAAAAATGAACCAGGCATGGATCCCACAGGACCTGTCCATCCCTTGTGCAGATTAGACATTAACTACCTCCCCTTAACCATATATTATTGTACTCCAGGGCACTTCCTCATTCAATCCTATTTTTATTTTTATTTTACCATTATATTGCAGGGCAACCCAAAGTTGAATGAACCTTGCCTCTGTCTGGGTGCCGGGGCCTAAAAATATCTGACACTGGCCTGTTCCAGTGTTGGGTGAAGTGAAGCATGATTCTCTGCTATGACATGAAGCCTGAATCTCTGCTATGGGGCTATGGGACCTTTCTCCTCTGTCTGGGTGCCAGGGCCAAAATATCTGACAATGGACTGTTCCAGTTTTGGGTGACGTGAAGCCTGATTCTCTGCTATGACATGAAGCCTGAATCTCTGCTATGGGACCTCTCTCCTCTGTCTGGGTGCCGGGGCCTAAATATCTGACAATGGACTGTTCCAGTTTTGGCTGACGTGAAGCCTGATTCTCTGCTTTGACATGAAGACTGATTCTCTTCTGACATGAAGCCTGAATCTCTGCTATGGGACCTCTCTCCTCTGTCTGGGTTCCGGGGCCTAAATATCTGACAATGGACTGTTCCAGTTTTGGCTGACGTGAATCCTAATTCTCTGCTATGACATGAAGCCTGATTCTCTGCTATGGGACCTCTCTCCTCTGTCTGGCTGCCGGGGCCTAAATATCTGACAATGGACTGTTCCAGTTTTGGCTGACTTGAAGCCTGATTCTCTGCTATGACATGAAGCCTGATTCTCTGCTGACATGAAGCCTGAATCTCTGCTATGGGACCTCTCTCCTCTGTCTGGGTGCCGGGGCCTAAATAACTGACAATGGACTGTTCCAGTTTTGGCTGACGTGAAGCCTGATTCTCTGCTATGACATGAAGCCTGAATCTCTGCTATGGGACCTCTCTCCTCTGTCTCGGTGCCGGGGCCAATAAATATCTGACAGTGGCCTGTTCCAGTGTTGGGTGACATGAAGCATGATTCTCTGCTATGACATGAAGCCTGAATCTCTGCTATGGGACCTCTCTCCTCTGTCTGGGTGCCGGGGCCTAAATAACTGACAATGGACTGTTCCAGTTTTGGCTGACGTGAAGCCTGATTCTCTGCTATGACATGAAGCCTGAATCTCTGCTATGGGACCTCTCTCCTCTGTCTCGGTGCCGGGGCCAAAAAATATCTGACAGTGGCCTGTTCCAGTGTTGGGTGACATGAAGCATGATTCTCTGCTATGACATGAAGCCTGAATCTCTGCTATGGGACCTCTCTCCTCTGTCTGGGTGCCGGGGCCTAAATATCTGACAATGGACTGTTCCAGTTTTGGCTGACGTGAAGCCTGATTCTCTGCTATGACATGAAGCCTGAATCTCTGCTATGGGACCTTTCTCCTCTGTCTCGGTGCCGGGGCCTAAAAATATCTGACAGTGGCCTGTTCCAGTGTTGGGTGACATGAAGCATGATTCTCTGCTATGACATGAAGCCTGAATCTCTGCTATGGGACCTCTCTCCAATAGATATTGGTTAATTTTTTTTAATTTTTTTTTTATTTGTATTCATTTCCCTATCCACATTTGTTTGCAGGGGATTTAACTACATTTTGCTGCCTTTTGCAGCCCCTCTAGCCCTTTCCTGTACTGTTTTACAGCCTTTTTAGTGCCGAAAAGTTCGGGTCCCAATTGACTTCAATGGGGTTCGGGTTCGGGACGAAGTTCGGGTCGGGTTCGGATCGCGAACCCGAACATTTCCCGGAAGCTCGGCCGAACTTCTCGAACCCGAACATCCAGGTGTTCGCTCAACTCTAATTACTGGTTGTTCACCCTTCTCAACCTTCGCTACAAATTGAACTTCTCATTTCTCATTCCTCTGGTGGAGAGAATAAGCAAAACGGTGCAATACCAGAAGGTCCTTTGCTCCAAAAATTTCCATCTGACAACTCTGGTGGCAGAGTCCATATTTCCTTGGGCAACCGAGGAGGGGAGATAAGAGGAGCACACAGCAGTTCCAACAGAGGCAGGGCAACACTCTCCAAAGCCTGGGACAGTTTCATGACACCCCGCCAGAACCTTCACACTGATGCGTGGCCTAGTGTTGCAAGGAGGGAAAATTTTGGAAGATTGTGAAGGAGTACATAACAGACCGTGTCAGCATCCTCAATGATCCCTCAGTGCCTTACAACTACTGGGTGTCCAAGCTGGACACGTGTCGCTAACTGGCGCTCTACGCCTTGGAGGTCCCGGCCTGCCCTGCCACCAGTGTTTTGTCTGAGTGGGTATTTAGTGCTGCTGGCGGCATTATAACATATAAGCGTATCCGCCTGTCAACTAAAAATGCTGACAGGTTGACTCTTATAAAAATGAACAAGGCCCTGGATTGACCTTGACTTCTCAACTCCCCCAGAGGAAAGCTGATGAACATAAAGGCAATTTAAATGTGTTGTTTATAATGTACTGAATACTATGTATTCCCATACACCCCTTCAACCACAAACAAGGATATATGGTTGAATCTTCCTGTTCTCAACCTCCTCCTCCTCTTCCATCATATTAACATGCTTTTTCATCGCATATGCCCTTGCATAATAATTTTACAGGGTCAGCTCACTTGCAGGCCCTTGCATATAATTTACAGATGTTTAACAGGGTCAACTCACCTGCAGGCCCTCGCATATAATTTTTTAGAGCGTCAGTTCACCACAGGCCCTTACCTATAATCTTTTATAGGGTCAGCTCACCTGCAGGCCCTCGCATATAATTTTTTAGAAGGTCAGCTCAGCAGCAGGCCCTCGCATATGTTTTATAGGGTCAGCTCACCTGCAGGTTCTCGCATATAATTTTTTAGAGGGTCAGCTCACCAGCAGGCCCTCGCATATAATGTTTTACAGGGTCAGCTCACTTGCAGGCCCTTGCATATAATTTACAGATGTTTAACAGGGTCAACTCACCTGCAGGCCCTCGCATATAACTTTTTTAGAGTGTCAGTTCACCACAGGCCCTTACCTATAATCTTTTATAGGGTCAGCTCAGCAGCAGGCCCTCGCATATGATGTTTTATAGGGTCAGCTCATCTGCAGGTTCTCGCATATCATTTTTTAGAGGGTCAGCTCACCAGCAGGCCCTCGCATATAATGTTTTACAGGGTCAGCTTACCTGCAGGCCCTCGCATATAATGTTTTACAGGGTCAGCTTACCTGCAGGCCCTCGCATATAATGTTTTACAGGGTGAGCTCATCAGCAGGCACTCGCATGTAATGTTTTACAGGGTCAGCTCACCTGCAGGCCCACGCATATACATTTTTAGATGGTCAGCTTACCAGCAGGCCTTCGCCTACAATCTTTTACAGGGTCAGATCACCTACAGGCCCTCGCATATAATTTTCTATAGGGTCAGCTCACCTGCAGACCCTCGCATATAATTTTCTATAGGGTCAGCTCACCTGCAGGCCCTCACATATAATTTTCTATAGGGTCAGCTCACCAGCAGGCCCTCACCTACAATCTTTTACCGGGTCAGATCACCTGAAGGCCCTTGCATATAATGTTTTATAGGGTCAACTCACCTGCAGGCCCTCTCATATGATGTTTTACAGAGTCAGTTCACCAGCAGGCCCTCACCTACAATCTTTTTACAGTGTCAGATCACCTGCAGGCCCTCACCTACAATCTTTTACAGGATCAGTTCACCTACAGTCCCTTGCGTATAATCTTTTATAGAGTCAGCTCACATGCAAGGCCCTCGCATATAATTCTTTTGAGGGTCAGCTCACTTGCAGGCCATCAATCATAATTTTTCAAGGGTGTATAATGCCCTCCTTTATGTGTAATAAAGGGTGTATTGGAGTGCCGTTTCCTTGTAAGTTTTGGCAGCCCTTTCATTTAGTTCATAGGCTTTATGAGTGTAGGAGTCCCACTACCTGTTTAGTGGAAGCAGGTATATAGAACCCATTAATCCGTATTTTGTAGAAGCAGGTATATAGAACCCTAATTCAATATTTGGTGGAAGCAGGTATATCGCACCCCTCAATCAGTATTTTGTGTAAGCCGGTGTATCGCAGACCTCAATCAAAATTTGGTGGAAGCAGGTATATCGCACCCCTCAATCAGTATTTGTCCCCAGGACTGTGACTG
The DNA here is from genome assembly GCF_014858855.1 of Bufo gargarizans. NCBI lineage: Eukaryota > Metazoa > Chordata > Amphibia > Anura > Bufonidae > Bufo > Bufo gargarizans. The sequence goes on from NC_058080.1 coordinate 237,753,587, forward strand.
TGATGAGGGGACATCCTTTGCGTCTGGAGGAAAGAAGGTTTGAACAAAAACATAGAAGAGGATTCTTTATAGTAAGAGCAGTGGTACTCTGCCAATGGAGCTCTCTGCCTGAGGGGTTGATGGTGAATTGACTAAAAGAGTTCAAGAGGGGACCTGGATGTATTTTCTGGAGTGTAATATTACAGGCTATAGCTTCTAGAGAGGGGTTGTTGATACAGGGAGTTATTCTGATTACCTGATTGGAGTCGGGAAGTAATTTTTTTCCCCTAAATTGGGGAAAATTGACTACCTCATAGTTTTTTTTTTGCCTTCCTCTGGATCAACTTGCAGGATAACAGGCTGAACTGGATGGACAGATGTCTTTTTTCAGCCTTATAAACTATGTATAACTATGTAACTATGTATTTGTTTTAAGTTAAACATTTATGAACAAGTATTAAACTACATCAGAAATGTTCTCCTCATCCACTTATTGACAGCAAGCTAATCTGTAGTAATGCACAGAGCTGAACTAATACTGTTACTAGAGCAATCAAGGGATGGATAGTAGTGTTAAATACATTCTGTTGTAAAGTAAGTTAACCAATATAAAATTAAATGCCCTGATTTATCAAACTGGTCTTTATTTTGGAGTAAACTATGACTTTCGATGTTACTTTTTGTGTCTTCCATGTCAATTTCAGAAATCCAGTTGTTTCATGAGCATTCCTATGGAGTAATTAGATTTTTGGCCTTATTTATCATTGGGACATTTGGAAAACTCCCCAAAAAATTGTTATAGCTTCTATCCACTCCTCAAGGCAGGTTTAAGAAAGTGGGTATGGTGTGGGGGCGGGGAAAGGAGTGGTTTGGCAGGCCCCTCTCAGTCATCATTTCCTATGCCTGTTTCTGGTGAAGATTTAGAAGCAGCGGTGGATCAGCCAAAATTATGTAGAGGCCAGCAGCTCTATATAACTTCAGCGGACCACCACCAGCGCAGGGCCTTATTAACTCTTGATAAATTCCCCCCGAAGTGTCTAGCTGTACACCCGATTTATCATTTCTCTTGAGCTATTGCAATACATCTAGATCATCTTTATACTGCCTAAGTTTTTACTGATTACACTTTAGGTAGGATTAGTAAATCTTCCCCCAAGGTTCTGCATTTGAAGAAGTGGCTGCTATGGCTGCAAACAAATGGTGCTAAGGGAATTGCATCAATGATATATCTAGAAGAGCGTACCCAGTTATTTTTAAGGGTGCTAAAATGATGAGCTTAATTCAGTGATACAGAACAGCAGTTATAATGGCCACTCACGAGTCTTGAAGAGGAATTACAGCTATATAAATACAGTTTATACAGATTTCCAGGACATATGTTTTTTTCAAAAGGCAGGGAAAGATGAAAATTAATTAAAAAAATACTTCTGTGCCGGTCTCTGTTTACTTTTATCCATCTACCCCATGATTACTGCAGCCAATCGCTAACTCCATATGTAGCAAGAGACCACTAAAGCCAGGGGTGCAAATTCTCAACTTAACCCCTTCCCTACAACCTTACTGTTAAAGGTGCAGGATGTATATGCAGAGATGAGTGCTTCCACAATGGATACACTTATTGCCTATAGGTCCTCCGCTGCCCCCCACCTGGCATCACCTGAGGCCATTGCCTCACCTGGTCTCATTGGCGATTCACTCCTGACTAAAGCCAGTGACTGGCTACAGCAATTATTTCTGCAGACCAGGGGTCAGCAAGCTTCATCACTCCAGCTGTTGTGAAACAACTATCCCCAACACGCTATATTCATTTCTATGGGATGTCTTAGAAGAGCAGAGCATTTGTGCATGCTGAGAGTTGTAGTTTCACAACAGCTAGAGTGCGGGAGGATGCCTACCCTTGGTGTAGACTGCATGTGATCAGCTGCATGGAAGTAAACAGAAATCAGCAGGGAACAAACTGGCTGTACTACAGGGATTAAATGGGTGAATATAAATAGATGAATAGGTGCATACTTTCATCCTCAGGAATGTTCATTTTCTCTAACAGAATACAGATATCTTTAAAATTATAAGAAATTGATATAGTAAACTCTTAAAGGGGGTTTTCTGGATTGCATTAAAATCCATTCAAATAATCATTTATGAAGGGAGCTGTAATTTTGTAATGCATTTCTTTTGCCTTTATTGCTCCTATATATTGGTCAAATGGCTATGTCCATGCAGCTCTTTCTCATATCTTGTGATTTTATGCCCATGGATGTGTTAAAGTAGCAACAGGGACAGTGATAGGGGAATGTCTATTTAACTTGATGGGTGGAAGGAGCTATATACTAGCTGGACATTGTTAGGAGCGGCACCTAAAGTGGTGGCAGAGAAAGGAAAAGTGTATTGTGGGTTTGGTTGGATATAGGTTGGAAACAAATCAGAGTGATCTATTTACATTGTGACAATGGAGACTCCAGACTGAAAAAAAGGACAGGGAAGATGTTCATGAGGTGAGCAACTGCGTGAGCATATTTGTTAAAAACCACAGTAATCCCGGAAAAACCCTTTAACACTTTAAAACAGGACAACACATGTAAACTCTTCACTGAGGTTTTAATTTTGCCTGAAGTGAAGTAAATGGGCAGAAAAGCAAATCAACAGGAATAATGCGAAGGACTGAGCAGAGATTGTGTGACATGATGAGTTGGACATAGACTTGAATAATAAAAATGCTTATTCCTAAATGCACCTGTAAATCCCAAATGCTAGCCATTATATTAGTTTTATTTTTGGCATTATAGTTCACAATTCATTGAAAAAGTACTGTATGTTCAGAAAACCAAACAGATGTACATAATGGTTTAAGGGAGGAATTTTGGAATCTATAAAAATAATTGCAGTTAAAAATTGTGGGTTCTATTCACACACATACATACATGCTCATTACATAAAACTGTAAGCTTTGGCTTAGCTTTCCCAATCCAGCTTTTGTGTTTTGGATAGAGAGCTGACTTTGCTTTGTTTGGCACTCAGCTATTACTACAATGGTGTTTGATGCTGGCTTTAATTATATTTGTTGTGTTTCAGTGACCTTGCAGGTGCAGATACTTATTTTCACTTTTAAAAGAAGTATATGTCAGTATTAAATCATTCAGTATGCTTAATGGGTTAGAGTTGCTATAATTTAAAAAGTTAATGTTTGACAATTACATGCCAGACATTTTGCTCTGCCAGGGGTCCTGATACTAGCCTTTTGGCTGATTGATATAATACATTTGGTTTAGCAGTGTGCTTTTTTGGCTTCCTTAAGAAGAAGTGTTAATTATATATAGACTATAGAGTTTCTTTATTCCATGCACAAATGAGGGAACAAGGATAAATGAGGGACCAGACTGCTACTCTCTGTTTCTCTGCAATATATATGTGATGTCTGGGGGAAAAGGGGGTATTGTTTCTCTTTATGGAGAGCTCCTAGTATGTGTGCGGAGTACTGTAGACCATGAAATCCACCTCTGGGTTTCTGGGAAAGATATTTAAGTTAGCAATCTTAAGCTAGCAGATGCTGTACATGCTAATTTGCTAATATTTCAATTATATTTCTCAATAAACCCAGAAAGAGGAGTGTTGCCTAGCCTACAATAGTCATCACTTATATTAACTGGTCTCCATAAGAGAAATAGTACCCACCCAGTGTTACCCCAAAGGCCTCTCACCTATAAATCTGTTTCTATGTGCTTTACTCTGAAAGTGCTTTTGTCCTGAAAGAGCTACAGTAGTTGCAAATGTGTGGTTAGCTTAGTTGTTTTTCCTAGTATACTGAAAGCATATGCTGTAATTATGAAACACTCTACATTTTAAAACCTTTTGGAAAGATTACTGAATTACAAATGCTTTTTTATGTGCAGATATCTTTTTGCATGAAATTAATTGCAAAATATTTGGTGTTGTTTTTTAGATTTAAAGGGAACCTGTCACTAGTGTTGATCACGAATATTCGAATTGTGAATTTTAATCGCGAATATCAGCACTTCGAGAATTTGCGAATATTTCGAATTTCGCAAAATATATTCGGAATTGCGAATATTCGATTTTTGTGAAAATACCAGTTCATGCGAATTTTATGCGAATTTTCACAATCAAGAAAATAATGCCTGGAGATCATGAATTCGCAAATTCTCGAATATATGGCGAATATTCGCCCAAATATTCGCGAAATATCGCGAATTCGAATATTGCCCCTGCCGCTCATCACTACCTGTCACCAGTTTTATGGTGTCCTAACTAAGGGCAACATAAATAAGTGACTGATTCGCTTAGCAAAATCCTGGGTCACTTTCTTTAATTGACCAAGTCAATCTGCCAACATCTTGTATTGAAAAGCTCCAGCTGATAATGATGAGTCATGAATATTCATGAGCTCCTGACTCTCCCCGCCCACCTGCTGCTGAGTGACAGTTTGTTTCCATAGGAATCAGCAGCAGGTGGGCAGAGGAGTGGCTATAGCTCTGAATTAAATATACGCTGGACTCGATGACCTCGCGCCAGACTCAAATCAGCTCATTAGCATGCGGCATGCGGCATCTTTGTGTGTATATTATGAGGTAACCATCTGTCACACCAGTAAGTGAATACATCTAAGACACTTTTTAGTAGGTAATGATTGTATATAATTAGTTAGATTATAATCAAATATCCACATGACAGGTTCCCTTTAAAGTAGTTGTCTGCTTTTGCTCAGACTAGGTCATCGATATCAGATCGGCAGGGGCTCGAATGCTGGCATCCCTATGATTACCTGTTTGAAGAGAACACAGCGCTCCTCAGTCCTCACTCTTTATCTGCTAGCCCTTGATATTACAGTTCTGCCATCCCCATTCACTTCAATTTGATAACCTCTTTAAGAAAGAGCAAATCCATTTTACCATTTTGGGATTAATTTCCGATGAACCATATAGAGACCACGAAAGTAATATTCAACTGAAAGTGAGACAAGAGAACTAGAACATCCCACCAAAGCTTGCACTTCTTTCAGTGAGAGACATACATTAGCTCTCTTTCTAGAAAGATAAGAGAACCAGAATGTCACAAGAGAAACCTGATTGCTTGGTTGACTGGCCTGGGATGGTACTCTTTGTGGTGCTCTTTATCAAGAGGAGCAAGAAAATTTAGACCAGCACATCCAAAGTCACAGGTGCATATCCATAAAGATAAAATACAGACAGCAAACAAAACATGGCAGCACACTGTTATATATGCAAACAATGGAACAAAGGATTAGAAATCTGCAGAGACAATCTTGGCATTGGTAGATGGGCCTGACACATGTTTGATCAAAAATGTGCATGAAGAGCTTCCATTTTTAATTTATAGTAGGTATAGCAAAAGTGTAATCCAGAATAATCTCTAATCCCTACTTCCATTGTTTGAATGTATAACAGTGTGTTGCCATATTTGATTTGTTGTCTATACATTAGCTTTATGGATTTACACCTGTGACAGCTGCCTCCTTTTAGATTAAGCAGAGTATAAATCTAGCTGGTTCCTACTCTGCCCTGAATATTGCAGGCTTAAATTAAACCAGGAGAAGCAGTCCCGTTAGTGTTAAGTATCCATCTACAGAAGCCAGATGTTGGTAGATGGGCCCAACACACATTTGATCAAAAATGTGTGTGAAGAGCTTACTTTTTTCATGTATAGTAACAATATAATCCAGTAGGATCTCTAATCCCTATTTAAATTATTTACATTTATACCATAGTTTATTTTCTGCCATAGTTTATTTGCTGTCTTTATAAAAAAAATGCATGTTGAGTATTGTATGCCAAGTGACACAACTCTTGGTTTCTAAGAAGAATATATGCAAATCTGCATATCTTAATTTGGCTGACATGAGACAAGATTAGCTAATGCTAATTCAACATAAGCTATTTTGAATATCCTTCCCAGAAATCTAAAGATATGCAAATCAGCTTGGCTGGCAAAAACAAAAAGAGGGGATATCCTGTTTAATACCAGCAGAATTAAAATATAAAAATGTTCATTTATTCTACCCAGAAAGCAAGAGCAGTGTTGTCTGGAATACATTTCTGATCATAAATATTATTTAGTCTCCCTAATGATAAAGACCACCACAGAGTACTCCCCAAGGCCAGTCAGATAAGTAGGGTCATTTTCTCTTGAGATGTTATTTTTTTGTCTTTCTAGAAGGAGAGCTAGATTGCATGTCTCATTGAGAGAATTGTAATTATGAGTGGCAAGTGCCTTATTGTCAGTTGAATGTGATGTGGGGTGTGTCTTTCTTCTAGACTTATGTTTACTTGGTTAGGCTTTTTCAAAAATATATGCGTCTAAGGAGATTAGGAGGTGAGAAATAGTGATTTTAGGCTAATTGGAGAATATTTATTTAGTCCAGAATTGATTTAGGTTTGAATTGAACTTTTTGAAAAGTTTGACAAATTGAAACAAATTTGAGATTTGCTCTTCTCTAGTTAAAATCCAATTTCTTTTCTAAACTCAGGATGAATTTCTGAATTTTTAGATTTGCTGGTCTCTAGCATATTTATTTCTACGTATTTGTAGTCAATGCAGCTGAACAGAAAAAGAAGTGGCCACATCTGAAAGATCCCACGGTGTACATAGGAGATTATATTCAGCTTCTCCCAGCCCATCTATTCTTCTGATGGAACTCTTAGTGATACAATTTATATATGTACCATGGATTCTCTGTCTACAGTACAGCTTTACCACCTAGACATTATATTAGTATAAATCAATATTATCGTATAATAATTTTTATAGAGTTTTCCTTCAAAGTTTGTTGAAGAAAAATCAGACAGTTTTATCATTGCAAGCTCTGGGGTGGTCTTATTTCTGAAAACACAGATTTTCTGGCTTGAAGATAACACAGAAAAAGTTAATTTCCTCTAGCTGAACAAAAAGGACATCAAGTCTGGGATGATGGAATGTATAACTGTACCATTAACTCTTTCAATAACAGAAACAATTGGGACATGTCCATGAAATAAATCTTAGATTGCTTATTGGAGAATATTTCAATCTTCAGAGTGGAAAATTGAAGAGAATGAAAAATGTGAAACTAATTATGCGGTAGTCTGACTATTGTCTTTATACTGCACAATACAGGACAATAATGTATATGTGGAAATATGTGTACGGTTACTTAAAAAGGTTGATTGAATCAAATGTTTTGGATGAAAGTGATTTGCCCTGATTACGTATTGTATACAGTGATGTAAAGGTGATGCTACAAGCTTGAAAAACACAGGAAAAAGAGATACAGAAGTGATGTAAGCCACAGTCCAGACACCTTTTCATAGATTGAACAATTTGTTTAAAAAAAAATTGTTTGTGAATTACATCAGTTTGAATTTGAGGTGATTTCAGGGGGATATATGATATATAATTGTTAACAAACTCTTAGGAAAAATCTCTAGCTATTGGGTCAGTGCATGTCAAGGGACTGTATTCACCTGTAACTGGGGTCAAGCATGAGGAAGTTTCGAAAATTTTGGGAGTGCTGCGTTAACTTAGAAAGGGAACACAATTTAAAATCGCATTTTTGTTGCATTCTGCTATTAAAAAAACTTGAAATAATTTAAAATAATTTTCCTTTATTTTTTCACACTTTCCCAGATAAAAAAAATTACAACAAAACACGCTTAAATAAAAATGCCATAAAATAAGGCAAATGAAAAGCATTATTTAAGTATTCAAACAAAAAAAGGGCTCTTGAAGTTATACTAAAAAATACTAAAAATGTATCTGGTGATGAAAGGAGGCAATGGGCAGTCTTGAACTGGTTAATGGGCAAATGCATGTTAAAAAGGTGACCTTTTAGCATGTTTGGCCAGGATACATTGGGATCCTGAAACCCTAATTGTATTAAAATACACTGTACTGAACTGAGCTTTACAACATAACTATATGAAATAAAGATGAACAAATCAATTAAAACCGGATCAGATGCATCACTAATTTCACAAATATCTGAACAAATCTGAAGTTTTTGGATGAATTGTGCAAACCTGATATCACCATTTTACTTTTACAGGGAAACAGGGCAAAGAGGATGAAAATGGAGGCTCACATGACCCTTGGAGAGGTTTTGGTTGGTGGACTTGCCCACAATGCTTTGCAGGAAGGTTGTCAGCCAATCAGGGGGCAGGATATTGGCTAGTCCAGCAGGCTCTGTGCTAGCTCAAAAACACATACTCCATTGTAAGCTCAGTCAGTAATATGAAAGGAGATGTCTGCCATATGTCTGGCAGACACCTATTATAGAGAAAAAGGTTTCTGATCAGGCGCAAAACACATAGGATCCAATCCGTCTCTTATAGGTGAAACTTCTTTAATTGCATAGGAAATGTAAAACAACGCGTTTCGGGGCTCAAAGTGTCCCCCTCATCAGGTTAACAGTAGTCACAGTAGATAATGTAAGTACAGGTATATAAAGATCCCAAAAAACCGCCAAAAAACGGATTACCTGAGAGCTGCCCACAGATGGGAGGGGATAGGCTACAGGTAGTGTGTCATAGATAAACATATAATTATTTAAACCATACATGTAATCACAGAATATAGTTGCAGCCCATCATTGGTGATAATACAGGGAGGTATATTCCAAATAATCCGCGGTTATCTCTTGGTTTTAGTGTAATTAGAAGCGGAGTGTCAAAGTCACATGACCGCAGTGATGCGGTCATGTGATCGGAGCAGAGCGACTCCTGTGTACGGCGCTCGGCGCCTGCGCTCTGCCCATCTATCTTACTTGTTCGGGCACCCGGTCATGTGATCGCAACCCTCGCGATCACATGGCCAGTGTCCATGGCTACAGGGACGCTGCTCTGTGGAGGCACAGAGTATGCGCTCTCACTGTTCACACAGAGGGCGGCTGTTTAGGTGGAAGCAGGATGGTGATCGATGCTCCCTATCTGTTCAACTGTTAGGATTGGTAGTGGGGGGGGGAGGGAATCGGAGACAATGGGCTTATTATAGTAATATAATGCTGTACTATGAGTTTATCCACAGTTAATAAGAAAGGTACATATACTGACCAGGTAGATCTACATATAAATACATATATAGAGAAAGATAAAAATAAAATTGAATATAAATAGATATATATATATATATATATATATATATATATATATATATATATATAAGGCAGAAATCGATGCATTTAAATAATTAAATAATGAATAAAAAATTAATAAAAAGGGTATATGCATTATTGCTAAAGGAACTAATAGCTATGAGGACCGTTTTTTTGCCCTGGGGGTTGGGGTGAGTATATATCTCAACGTCATAAACCATGTATATTGAATATCCAGCACATTAGACGTAGAGAAATGTACTGGATCTTCAAGTTGAATAGTTTGCATCCGTATGGCCTCAATGAAGCTTTTGAGATTAATTTATAGGAAGTTTTAGATCGGCATATGTATCTATTTACCGAGATATATATTTTTATATATATTTTTTTATATATATGTGTATATATATTTTTATGCATTGTATATTTATTTATATATATATATATATATATATATATTTATATGCATTTTATATTATTTTTATTTTTATTTTTTTTATATATATTTTTTTAATATATATATATTTTTTAATCTATTTATATATATATAATTCAATATACATGGTTTATGACGTTGAGATATATACTCACCCCAACCCCCAGGGCAAAAAAACGGTCCTCATGGCTATTAGTTCCTTTAGCAATAATGCATATACCCTTTTTATTCATTTTTTATTCATTATTTAATTATTTAAATGCATCGATTTCTGCCTTTTATACATATATATATCTATTTATATTCAATTTTATTTTTATCTTTTTCTATATATGTATTTATATGTATATCTACCTGGTCAATATATGTACCTTTCTTATTAACTGTGGATAAACTCATAGTACAGCGCTCTGCCCATCTATCTTACTTGTTCGGGCACCCGGTCATGTGATCGCAACCCTCGCGATCACATGGCCAGTGTCCATGGCTACAGGGACGCTGCTCTGTGGAGGCACAGAGTATGCGCTCTCACTGTTCACACAGAGGGCGGCTGTTTAGGTGGAAGAAGGATGGTGATCGATGCTCCATATCTGTTCAACTGTTAGGATTGGTAGTGGGGGGGGGGAGGGAATCGGAGACAATGGGCTTATTATAGTAATATAATGCTGTACTATGAGTTTATCCACAGTTAATAAGAAAGGTACATATATTGATCAGGTAGATCTACATATAAATACATATATAGAGTAAGATAAAAATAAAAATGAAAATGAATATAAATAGATATATATATATATATATATATATATATATATAAAAGGCAGAAATCGATGCATTTAAATAATTAAATAATGAATAAAAAATGAATAAAAAGGGTATATGCATTATTGCTAAAGGAACTAATAGCCATGAGGACCTTTTTTTGCCCTGGGGGTTGGGGTGAGTATATATCGAGGGTTGCGATCACATGACCGGGTGCCCGAACAAGTAAGATAGATGGGCAGAGCGCCGTACACAGGAGTCGCTCTGCTCCGATCACATGACCGCATCACTGCGGTCATGTGACTTTGACACTCCGCTTCTAATTACACTAAAACCAAGAGATAACCGCGGATTATTTGGAATATACCCCCCTGTATTATCACCAATGATGGGCTGCAACTATATTCTGTGATTACATGTATGGTTTGAATAATTATATGTTTATCTATGACACACTACCTGTAGCCTAGCCCCTCCCATCTGTGGGCAGCTCTCAGGTAATCAGTTTTTTGGCGTTTTTTTTGGATCTTTATATACCTGTACTTACATTATCTACTGTGACTACTGTTAACCTGATGAAGGAGACACTTTGAGCCCCGAAACGCGTTGTTTTACATTTCCTATGCAATTAAAGAAGTTTCACCTATAAGAGACGGATTGGATCCTATGTGTTTTGCGCCTGATCAGAAACCTTTTTCTCTACAAGCATCCTTTGGGGGATTGGGCATCCGATCCCAAAGATACCTCTTCTGCGGCTGCATCCACGGATCCGGAAAGTCTCTCATTTACTTACATACCTACAATAGAGTTGTGTCTATTATTGCACAACCTAAAAAGGTGAGCACCTTAAAACTTGTTTAACAATTAAGTTTTCATTGAACCTATTACCCTATTGTGCGCCCCCCATACCCCTTATTTTGTCTCTTTGTTCCCCTCGTGACCGAGGGGTACTCTAGACTCGCCTGTGCTTATCAAGACACCTATTATAGTCACAAGCCAGCCTTGCAGGGACAGTGTAGTTGTTGAAAAAAAATTACATTTTATCTGTACATAGGGAAAGCAAAGGAAAGTGTATTTTACAGTGAGGATAGCTTCTACAGCTGTTCATGTGATCCATTGAAGGGACAAAAATCCTGCAGTGCTCGCACAAAGATCATATTTTTCTAGATCTAAGCAGCCAGCCAGCCTTTTTTTTTTTTTTTTTTTTTAAAACCTCGATCTTCTGCAGTTCATAAGTATTCTAAAGTCCTCCAGCAGCATATATTTTGCTGGATACACTGCACAATTGCACCGTTTTGTTTCTAAAAAACTGTTGCAAATTTGCTACTATTTAACCACTTAAGGACCACAGGTTTATACCCAGGGGTCAAGTCCTGGGAAAAAAAGTGTGGGAACTCACCCAAGATCCACTGCAACCCCCCCCCCCCTCCAAAAAATAAAAAAGCACAGAAAATCTAGCATGCTGTAATTTGTGCCGCTGCGGACTAAAAAAATAAATAAAAAAAATAACACTTTTAGAAAAGTTTGTCCTGGGATTCGATCTCATGACCTCTACACAGGAGAAGCCAGGCATATGCCCTCACAGCTATGAAAGCTGTCTAGCTTGTTACTTTAAAAAAAAAAAAATATAAGACTTCTACTGTAGGTAACTTTGCCCACTGTGTATGGATGTAGCAGAGCTGGGTGTGTTGGGGCAGCTGTCATGTGTATGGTTGTACACTAGGTATCAGTACACTAGGTATCAGTAGAAGTATCAGAAAAAGAAAAAAAAAAACACTTTTAGAAAAGTTTGTCCTGGGATTCGAACTCATGACCTCTACACATTACAGGCAAGGCATTTACCCTCACAGCCATAAAAGCTGTTGAGGTAGTTGCTTAAAAAAAAACAAGCTAAGACTTCTACTTATACCTAGTGTACTGATAACTAGTGTACAACCATACACATGACAGCTGCCCCAACACACCCAGCTCTGCTACATCCATACACAGTGGGCAGCTGTCATGTGTATGGTTGTACACTAGGTATCAGTAAACTAGGTATCAGTAGAAGTCTTATAAAAAAAAAACACTTTTAGAAAAGTTTGTCTTGGGATTTGAACTCATGACCTCTACACATCAGAGGCAAGGCATTTACCCTCACAGCCATAAAAGCTGTCTAGGTAGCTGCTTAAAAAAAAAAAACTAAGACTTCTACTTATACCTAGTGTACTGATACCTAGTGTACAACCATACACATGACAGCTGCCCCAACACACCCAGCTCTGCTACATCCATACACAGTGGGCAGCTGTCATGTGTATGGTTGTACACTAGGTATCAGTAAACTAGGTATCAGTAGAAGTCTTATAAAAAAAAAAAAAACACTTTTAGAAAAGTTTGTCTTGGGATTCGAACTCATGACCTCTACACATCAGAGGCAAGGCATTTACCCTCACAGCCATAAAAGCTATCTAGGTAGCTGTTTAAAAAAAAAAAAATAAGACTTCTACTTATGCCTAGTGTACTGATACCTAGTGTACAACCATACACATGACAGCTGCCCCAACACACCCAGCTCTGCTACATCCATACACAGTGGGCAGCTGTCATGTGTATGGTTGTACACTAGGTATCAGTACACTAGGTATAAGTAGAAGTCTTATATTTTTTTTTTTAAGCAACTACCTAGACAGCTTTCATGGCTGTGAGGTTAAATGCCTTCCTCTGATGTGTAGAGGTCGTGAGTTCGAATCCTAGGACAAACTTTTCTAAAAGACATTCTAAATGAATGATCTCGTAGAGAAGGAGATGATGTCATTAGGGGGCGGGGCGCCATGAGAGGAGTCGCACAGACAGCTTCCTCTCAACTGAAGCCGCCCCTCCTCCCTTAACCTGCCCTGCACAGTGCGCTCCGTCTCCCCCTGTGAATCTGATTCAGCCGTGTTCTCCTGACTTGAGGCTGAAAGGGAACGGCGTTCCTGCCATGAAAATAGTGCAGGAACGCCGTTCCCATGCGTTCCCCCTCCACTCGACCCCTGTTTATACCCCCCTAGTGACCAGGCCCTTTTTTACAAATCGGCACTCCACAACTTTAGCGGTTTATTGCTCGGTCATGCAACTTACCACCCAAATTAATTTTACCTCCTTTTCTTCTCACTAATAGAGCTTTCATTTGGTGGTATTTCATTGCTGCTGACATTTTAACTTTTTTTGTTATTAATCGAAATTTTACGATTTTTTTGCAAAAAAATGACATTTTTCACTTTCAGTTGTAAAATTTTGCAAAAAAAAACGACATCCATATATAAATTTTTCGCTAAATTTATTGTTCTACATGTCTTTGATTAAAAAAAAATGTTTGGGTAAAAAAAAAATGGTTTGGGTAAACGTTATAGCGTTTACAAACTATGGTACAAAAATGTGAATTTCCGCTTTTTGAAGCAGCTCTGACTTTCTGAGCACCTGTCATGTTTCCTGAGGTTCTACAATGCCCAGACAGTACAAACACCCCACAAATGACCCCATTTCGGAAAGTAGACACCCTAAGGTATTCGCTGATGGGCATAGTGAGTTCATAGAACTTTTTATTTTTTGTCACAAGTTAGCGGAAAATGATGATTTATTATTATTATTATTTTTTTCTTACAAAGTCTCATATTCCACTAACTTGTGACAAAAAATAAAAACTTCCATGAACTCACTATGCCCATCACAAAATACCTTGGGGTGTCTTCTTTCCAAAATGGGGTCACTTGTGGGGTAGTTATACTGCCCTGGCATTCTAGGGGCCCTAATGTGTGGTAAGTAGTTTGAAATCAAAATGTGTAAAAAAGGACCTGTGAAATCTGAAAGGTGCTCTTTGGAATGTGTGCCCCTTTGCCCACCTAGGCGGCAAAAAAGTGACACACATCTGGTATCGCCGTACTCAGGAGAAGTTGGGGAATGTGTTTTGGGGTGTCATTTTACATATAACCATGCTGGGTGAGAGAAATATCTTGGCAAAAGACAACTTTTCCCATTTTTTTATACACAGTTGGCATTTGACCAAGATATTTATATCACCCAGAATGGGTATATGTAAAATGACACCACAAAACACATTGCCCAACTTCTCCTGAGTACGGCGATACCAGATGTGTGACACTTTTTTGCAGCCTGGGTGGGCAAAGGGGCCCACATTCCAAAGAGCACCTTTAGGATTTCACCGGCCATTTTTTACAGATTTTGATTTCAAACTACTAACCACACATTAGGGCCCCTAAATTGGCAGGGCAGTATAACTACCCCACAAGTGACCCCATTTTGGAAAGAAGACACCCCAAGGTATTCCGTGAGGGGCATGGCGAGTTCCTGGAATTTTTTATTTTTTGTCACAAGTTAGTGGAATATGAGACTTTGTAAGGAAAAAAATAAATAAAAAATAATCATCATTTTCCGCTAACTTGTGACAAAAAATAAAAAATTCTAGGAACTCGCCATGCCCCTCACGGAATACCTTGGGGTGTCTTCTTTCCAAAATGGGGTCACTTGTGGGGTAGTTATACTGCCCTGGCATTCTAGGGGCCCTAATGTGTGGTAAGTAGTTTGAAATCAAAATGTGTAAAAAAGGACCTGTGAAATCTGAAAGGTGCTCTTTGGAATGTGTGCCCCTTTGCCCACCTAGGCGGCAAAAAAGTGACACACATCTGGTATCGCCGTACTCAAGAGAAGTTGGGGAATGTGTTTTGGGGTGTCATTTTACATATACCCATGCTGGGTGAGAGAAATATCTCTGCAAAAGACAATTTTTCCCATTTTTTTATACAAAGTTGGCATTTGACCAAGATATTTCTCTCACCCAGCATGGGTATATGTAAAATGACACCCCAAAACACATTCCCCAACTTCTCCTGAGTACGGCGATACCACATGTGTGACACTTTTTTGCAGCCTAGATGCGCAAAGCGGCCCAAATTCCTTTTAGGAGGGCATTTTTAGACATTTGGATCCCAGACTTCTTCTCACGCTTTCGGGCCCCTAACATGCCAGGGCAGTATAAATACCCCACATGTGACCCCATTTTGGAAAGAAGACACCCTAAGGTATTCAATGAGGGGCCTGGCGAGTTCATAGAATTTTTTTTTTTTGGGCACAAGTTAGCGGAAATTGATTTTTTGGGTATTTTCTCACAAAGTCTCCCTTTCCGCTAACTTGGGACAAAAATTTCAATCTTTCATGGACTCAATATGCCCCTCATTGAATACCTTGGGGTGTCTTCGTTCCGGAATGGGGTCACATGTGGGGTACTTATACTGCCCTGGCATTTTAGCGGCCCTACAGCGTCAGAAGAAGTCTGGAATATAAATGTCTAAAAAAATTTACGCATTTGGATTCCGTGAGGGGTATGGTGAGTTCATGTGAGATTTTATTTTTTGACACAAGTTAGTGGAATATGAGACTTAGTAAGAAAAAACATAAACAAACAAAAACTTTCCGCTAACTTGGGCCCAAAAAAAATGTCTAAATGGTGCCTTACAGGGGGTGATCAATGACAGGGGGGTGATCAGGGAATCTATATGGGGTGATCACCCCCCTGTCATTGATCACACCCCTGTCATTGATCACCCCCCTGTAAGGCTCCATTCAGACGTCCGTATGATTTTTTACGGATCCACGGATACATGGATCGGATCCGCAAAACACATGCGGACGTCTGAATGGAGCCTTACAGGGGGGTGATCAATGACAGAGGGGTGATCACCCATATAGACTCCCTGATCACCTCTGTCATTGATCACCCCCCTGTAAGGCTCCATTCAGACGTCCGTATGATTTTTTACGGATCCACGGATACATGGATCGGATCCGCAAAACACATGCGGACGTCTGAATGGAGCCTTACAGGGGGGTGATCAATGACAGAGGGGTGATCACCCATATAGACTCCCTGATCACCTTCGTCATTGATCACCCCCTGTAATGCTACATTCAGACGTCCGTATGATTTTTTACGGATCCACGGATACATGGATCGGATCCGCAAAACACATGCGGACGTCTGAATAAAGCCTTACAGGGGGGTGATCAATGACAGAGGGGTGATCACCCATATAGACTCCCTGATCACCTCCGTCATTGATCACCCCCCTGTAAGGCTCCATTCAGACGTCCGTATGAATTTTTACGGATCCACGGATACATGGATCGGATCCGCAAAACACATGCGGACGTCTAAATGGTGCCTTACAGGGGGTGATCAATGACAGGGGGGTGATCAGGGAATCTATATGGGGTGATCACCCCCCTGTCATTGATCACACCCCTGTCATTGATCACCCCCCTGTAAGGCTCCATTCAGACGTCCGTATGATTTTTTACGGATCCACGGATACATGGATCGGATCCGTAAAACACATGCGGACGTCTGAATGGAGCCTTACAGGGGGGTGATCAATGACAGAGGGGTGATCACCCATATAGACTCCCTGATCACCTCCGTCATTGATCACCCCCCTGCAAGGCTCCATTCAGACGTCCGTATGATTTTTTACGGATCCACGGATACATTGATCGGATCCGCAAAACACATGCGGACGTCTGAATGGAGCCTTACAGGGGGGTGATTAATGACAGAGGGGTGATCACCCATATAGACTCCCTGATCACCTTCGTCATTGATCACCCCCCTGTAATGCTACATTCAGACGTCCGTATGATTTTTTACGGATCCACGGATACATGGATCGGATCCGCAAAACACATGCGGACGTCTGAATGGAGCCTTACAGGGGGGTGATCAATGACAGAGGGGTGATCACCCATATAGACTCCCTGATCACCTCCGTCATTGATCACCCCCCTGTAAGGCTCCATTCAGACGTCCGTATGATTTTTTACGGATCCACGGATACATGGATCGGATCCGCAAAACACATGCGGACGTCTGAATGGAGCCTTACAGGGGGGTGATCAATGACAGAGGGGTGATCACCCATATAGACTCCCTGATCACCTCCGTCATTGATCACCCCCCTGTAAGGCTCCATTCAGACGTCCGTATGATTTTTTACGGATCCACGGATACATGGATCGGATCCGCAAAACACATGCGGACGTCTGAATGGAGCCTTACAGGGGGGTGATCAATGACAGGGGGGTGATCAATGACAGGGGGTGATCAGGGAGTGTATATGGGGTGATCACCCCCCTGTCACTGATCACCCCCCTGTAAGGCTCCATTCAGACATCTGTATGCGTTTTGCAGATCCGATCCATGTATCCGTGGATCCGTAAAAATCATACGGACGTCTGAATGGAGCCTTACAGGGGGGTGATCAATGACGGAGGTGATCAGGGAGTCTATATGGGTGATCACTCCTCTGTCATTGATCACCCCCCTGTAAGGCTCCATTCAGACGTCCGCATGTGTTTTGCGGATCCGATCCATGTATCAGTGGATCCGTAAAAATCATACGGACGTCTGAATGGAGCCTTACAGGGGGGTGATCAATGACAGGGAAGTGATCAGGAAGTCTATATGCGTGATCACCCCCTTGTCATTGATCACCCCCCTGTAAGGCTCCATTCAGACGTCCGTATGCATTTTGCGGATCCGATCCATGTATCCGTGGATCCGTAAAAATCATACGGACCTCTGAATGGAGCCTTACAGGGGGGTGATCAATGACAGGAGGGTGATCAATGACAGGGGGGTGATCAGGGAGTCTATATGGGCTGATCAGTGGTTTATAAAGGGTTAATAAGTGACAGGGGGGGTGTAGTGTAGTGTAGTGGTGTTTGGTGCTACTTTAGTGAGCTGCCTGAGTCCTCTGGTGGTCGATCCTAACAAAAGGGACCACCAGAGGACCAGGTAGCAGGTATATTAGACGCTGTTATCAAAACAGCGTCTAATAGACCTGTTAGGGGTTAAAAAAAATCACATCTCCAGCCTGCCAGCGAGCGATCGCTGCTGGCAGGCTGGAGATCCACTCGCTTACCTTCCGTTCCTGTGAGCGCGCGCGCCTGCATGCGCGCGTTCACAGGAAATCTCGGCTCATGCGAGATGACGCCTATTGGCGTTAGTGTGACCTGGGAGAGCCGCCACGATGACGCCTTTCGGCGTTAGCGTGGTGGCAAGCGGTTAAAACTGTGTAGTTCAGGGTATTTCAGTATTCGTAAAAGGGGACATTTAAATGCACCTCTATCTGTTAATTACCAAAAACAGTTGAGATTTTACTACCATTCATATTAGGGCACATTTTATTGTGCCTTTGTCTTTTAATTACAGAGAAAATTGTTGCAATTTTGCTACCATTTATTCAGTAAGCAGTTAAATGCATTTAGTGCATCAATATATCATTTAAATTCAGTGCATTTAGTGCATCAGTATAACAGTTTATTTTAGCACATTTTATCATTTTATAGCATTTTAAATTCCACTCATTAACCCTGGGTTCACACCTGAGCGTTTCTGAGATGTGCGTTTTACGCGCGTATTTGTCGCGCGTTTTACGCGCATATTTATGCGCATTTTTTGCAATAGTAAACGCGCGTTTGACGTGCGTTTGTGTGATTGACTGCAGTGTTGTCCAATGAGCAAATATCCCTGTCTATATGAAGTTTGGCCAATCATAGGCCTTTTCCAGCATGTTGCTAAATCCAAAACGCGCGTTCGAACGCGTGTTTTCAGTGTCAAAAATGCTCAAAATACAAGCGTTGCGCGTTCCCATTGAAGTCTATGGGCCAAAACGCGCGACAAACGGCCAAAAAAAAGCTCAAGAACTTGCTTATGCGTCGGGAGTTTTTCCGCGCGTTCGAACGCGCTGTAAAACACGAAAATGTGAACCAGTCCTATAGGGAAGCATTGGTTTGCATCGGTTATGCGTTTTACGCGCAAGTGTGAACTTAGGGTTAGTGTGTCAATACAGACACAAAGTGCACACAGGTGTGCTTGGAATGTATCTGCAATCTTCTATGGGGCAGTGCTCTTAGTTATATTGGTGGAAAAGAGGTGACAGACTCCCTTTAAATAAATTTCAAGAAATCTCTAGTATGAAACAAAATAACATATACTACACAGTATACCGTTATTTCTTTTTTTATGAATGTAGTGTGAGTTTAGCCAAATATTTCCTAATGGTATATTCATATGTGGCTTTTTTTGCTCCAGGTTTGCTACTGTGATATCACTGCAAAGGTCTCCATTGCTGTAATTATAAATGTTATAATTTGAAAAATATTTCATCCGTGCACAGTGGTTTTAGTCTGGCCGCTGGCCAAATCTCTGCTGGTCCCCATTATAGTTAATGAGAAATGATGCACTAAAATGAGCTGAATTTAAAATGGTATACTGATGCACAATAATAAATGGTAGCAAGACTGCAACAGTTTTTTGTGCAGTAGTTTTAGTCTAGCCAATTCTTAGCATATTTGACGGGTTGTGGCCGGATCTCTATCAGTCCCCATTATAGTTAATGGCAGTGATGAGCGAAGAGAGCTTTGGATCCTAGATCCGAAGTCGCTTTGGTCAAAACTTCGTTTGGATACTGTACGGAGATTCATACTCCGTGCAGTATTCAAGTGTATGGGCTCCAGCAAGTTGAAATGAATTTTTATATATATATATATATATATATTATAAATAACTTTGGCATCCGATTGTTTTTAAAAGTGAAAATCATTTTAAAACAGGAATCAAATCCAAAGTCGGCTTCGGTACTGATTGGTACCTCAGTACCAAATCTGACTTTGGAACCAAGTTTTAAATGGTGTTCAAGCTGAAATATCAAATACCGAAGTTATTAACCAAAGTCTTGCAGGAATGAATTTCCCTCACCGGAACCCATACATTTTAATGCTGTATGTAGATAGATCTCTGTACAGCAATAAAACGAAGTTTTGAGCGAATTGACTTCGGATCTTGGATCATCCCTAGTTAATGGGACCGGACAGCATTCATGCCATTTATGGCAATGCCGAATTATGAGAGACTCGGCAGGGAACAGCCTACCAGATCTCACAAATGCTAGTGGGAAATTAGCTTTATCTGTCCGTGGTCGGCTAAAACAACTATTCATTAAATTTCAACCAAATAGCGTTCGTTTCAATTGCCACCCTTAAATTACTACACAGAGTAATGCCACTCCTATCCTGTTGAATGTTCACATGATAGCCACATACAGACTGGGAGAGCACAATGCAAATTTCTCTTTATAGTTTATACAGTTTCTATAGTTTCTTCCTTTTAATGGAATTAAAGTGGAAGTGCAGGATTAGAAGTCTCTTTCTTTCACAAAAACAGTTGTCACATATGTCCATGAGCTTTGTTTGGTATTGCAGGTTATTGTAACTTATTCTCATTAGGCCTTGTCCACATTTCCATGGCATTGTCACGTAAGTAAAAAAAAAAAGCGCACATGTGTCATCCATGAAGATGTTTGTGCAGGATCTGTGATGGGTCCGTGTGTCATCCGTAATCCACGGATGTTGTTCACCTTGCTTGGTCCGCATCACAGACCAAAGTAGTGCATGTCTCCATGATTTTCAGTAAAAAAAAATACTGGAATGTGAACAGACAGATTAAAATCAATGGGTACGTGTGCTGTCCGTGGAAAATGTGGACAGCACACGTCAGTTAAAAAAGGAAATGTGGACGAGGCCTTAAAGTGAGGGAACATGAGCTGCCATGCCAGGCATAGTCAATGGACAGACCTAGCACTGTTTCTTTTATTTTGAGAAATTAAGTAGATCTACTGTTCATTTCTTTAATTACACAAAAAAGATAATACAAGGCATACTGTAGATGACTGACAAAGTAAAAACCTAGGTCTATATTTACTAATGTGAGCATACTTAGAAAATGTGGCACAATTTGTTTTGGCTTCAAAAACTACATACAAATACTGACCATATTGCAGCATGATAATAGCACCAGGACTTCTGGAATCCAAAGTCTTAGTGGCTTTATTCACTATGTGACAGTGCTGAGCCAAAATGCCACACTCATTTAGTGAATTAGGCAATAGTTAGTATACAGTTAGACATTATTCTAGCCATGTACCAAATTTATCATCCAGCCTTAGTTACTTAATAAATCTAGTGCAGCTCTAGACAACCTAAGTTTATGCTGTCTAAAGGATTAATTAATCTGACCCATATAGAAGGCAATTCTCATGCACTCAATAGACAACTCTTCATCCATATTTAAGGACCATTGACATTACAGATGTTCCAGGTCTTTTTCCATAAATAGAAGAGTCATTTTGTAGCCTCGTTCCTCATAGCTTTGGAATTATCATCTGCAAATCTTCCATTCACTTCTGAATTGTGATTTATAAATAAACCTCTAAGATGCAACAAAGTGATTCAGATACAGTAAGCACTGTTTTATTTCACTGGGTAAGACAAGCAGATGGTGAGATTTTAGAGATGTTTCAAACAATTAGTTCAAGATGGACCACATTGGTTGTTGATAGTACTGTCTAACAAACAGAAAAAAGTTCATTTTCAAGGTTTTGTTAGCTTCATAAAAATTTATGCTGGAAAACTGGCAAATTGGCCTCAATTATTATTATGAGACATTGTAAGAGCTTATTTTGTAATAAAATTCATATATCTATATGTAACGGAAGGTCTGGCACCCCGACTGGGTACCTCCGTTGATGGATGCTCCTAGTGCTTCCCCGGGGCTCCAAGCACTCCACTTGACCCGTAAGCACTGCAGACCCCACGAACCTCCACAGCTTGGTTGGGGTCTCGCCGTCTCCTACCCACCCTGGACCTACGACAAGGCTCCAGTGGGTGAACCTATCTTCCTTCAGAGAGCGATGCAGGAACAAAGAACAGGAACAGCTCTTACAAGAGCTAGGGGTTATAGCCAGGGGAGTATACAGTAAAAGCAATCCCGACACACATGAGACGAGGCTCTATGTTGAAGGTAAAACAGGATCTCTTTTATTGAAGACTAATTCAGTATATATACAGTTCAAGAAGTCTAACAACATAAATCAATCAACCAGGAACAGCATGCAAACAGACATCTCCCCCCCTCCCCTCCCTAATGAATGAAAAGGATGAGAGGAGACACATGTGATGGGATTATCTCCTGAGTATATCATAGGGTGATCTATTCATCTACACTGGAGTCGGCTACTCCTAGAGTCAGCTATCTTAATCCCATCACTAACACAATCAGTGGGAGTCTCAGTGCAGAGTTAACCATTTTTGTGTTGCTGGATTCACACCCTGCGCCTTTAGTGGTCAATAGGAAATATGTGGCATATAAACTCCACACATAAATCAGGGTTCATAGTTCCTTGTAACCCCAAAAGGTCTGAGGGTGTCTCCATAGTTCTGGGTCCATTTTCCGTAGGAAGGAGGCTAGCCCTCAAGCTTCTCCAGCAGCCCCAGTGACGGTTCAGTCCGTCACATTTCTCCCCTCCCCACAGTAGACTAACCAGGTACCTGACATCCTGTCAGTCGGTGCCTGAGCTAGTCGAGTAGTCGACCCATAAACAAACACTGGTCCTGTGGAACTCTGGGGCCTGGCTCTGTTCTGTATTTCCCCAGCTATTGAGTGTGCGTCTTTTACTACTTGCTGCATTGTTGCTCTCTAGCTTGGAGCTGTGGGTACTTTATGGGCAGAGGCCAACTGCGCTCTGCCTAGATGCAGCTCTTCTGCTGGGGTTGCCTGTGGGGAGTCAGGCTCTGGACAAGAGGATAGAGGAGGGCAGAGGCTGACTGCACTCTACCTAGATGCCAGCTCTTCCGCTGGGGTAGCCTGTGGGGAGTCAGGCTCTGGACAAGAGGATAGGGGAGGGCAGAGGCCGACTGCGCTCTGCCTAGATGCGAGCTCTTCCGCTGGGGTAGCCTGTGGGGAGTCAGGCTCTGGACAAGAGGCTAGGGGAGGGCAGAGGCTGACTGTGCTCTACCTAGATGCCATATCTTCCGCTGGGGTAGCCTGTGGGGAGTCAGGCTCTAGACAAGAGGATAGAGGAGGGCAGAAGCCGACTGCGCTCTGCCCAGATGCCAGCTCTTCCGCTGGGGTAGCCTGTGGGGAGTCAGCCTCTGGACAAGAGGATAGGGGGCGGCAGAGGCTGACTGCGCTCTGCACACATGCCAGCTCTTCCGCTGGGATGGGGTAAGGGAATCCTGCCCCCAGGACCTGGTTGTGGATCGGCTGTGAAGAGGAGGGATCGCTTACCTCCTCCTCCTGGCATTCCTGCGGAGTTGGCTGGGGATCTGTACTGGCCATCCAGCATCCCTATAGGTCTGGTGCAGAGACCACAGTCCCATCTGCACCATCGGAGTTAGGGGTGCTGTCCCCCTGTGGTTGGGGATAGAGACTGGTTGTCTCCTCTCCCTGCAAGGTACACTGCCGCTGGGGAATGGAGACGCTGCTCTCCTCTCTCTGAAAAACATACTGCCGCTGGAGAGCAGAACCAACTGTGCCTACTCCCTGAAACTCCGGCTGCCATTAGGGAGTCAGACCGACTGTCTGGACTCCTGGTAACGCTGGCTGTAGTTGGTGATCTGGGCCGACTGCCCAGCATCCCTGTAGGGCTGGTGGAGAGACTTTGGTCCCATCTCTACCTGCCATTGGGAGGTCTTCCCAGAACCAGTCGATGAAGTTCCCTACTTTGGGAGCTAGTAGGGAAGCAGGGGGTATTGCCGCCCAGTCTGCCCAGTTGTAGGATGGCAGATCTGGCTCTGCTTGTCGAGTAGGTTGGGGCTGAATGGAGCTTAGCAGGTGTTGGTAGGTCTGCTCCAGCTCCCACTCCCTTGTTACCAGGTGGGTCATGTCTTTCCTCACCTCCCATCCATCAGCATAAACATGCATGCCCATCCGGTAGTCGTAGATGTCCCAAAACCTTTCTCCCCTCCCAACAGTAGACTAACCAGGTACCTGACCTCCTGTCGGTCGGTGCCTGACTTAGTCGAGTAGCCCACCCATAAGCAAACACTGGTCCTATTGAACTCTGGGGCCTGGCTCTGTTCTGTATGTCCCCAGCTGTTGAGTGTGCATCTGTTACTCCTTGCTGCATTGTTGCTCTCTAGCTTGGAGCTGTGGGTACATGGTGTGCAGAGGCCGACTGCGCTCTGCCTAAATGCCAGCTCTTCCGCTCGGTAGCTTGTGGGGAGTCAGGCTCTGGACAAGAGGATAGAGGAGGGCAGAGGCCAAATGTGCTCTACCTAGATGTCAGCTCTTCCGCTGGAGTAGCCTGTGGGGAGTCAGGCTCTGGACAAGAGGATAGGGAAGGGCAGAATCCACTTCAAGATTGTAAAAAAAGGCACAGTATGAATTAATATGCAGGTTCCCCATTAAAATCAATGCGGAAGATCTTCATGCGTTTCTGGTGCTATCCACAACATAAACAGCAACAAAAAACTATCAGGTAGCTAACTTCTCTTGCAATCCATATATGGAGAATATTTTGTGTACTAGACTTGTAGTGACTGGGCCGCAGGGGCATGTGAGTGGGGCTAATGTTGTGGACGTGGACCGAGGAAGAGTCTCTTCTCATGGTTATGAGCTTCCTGGATGTAGTGAGTAAAAGTATAGCACTGGGTTCCTTTGGGGCGCTCTCAGGGTTACAGGAGTTCTCCTGCTGGATGGTAGTCAAGGTGCCCTTGATGGTCTGGGTTTAAGGTGCAAGGAAGGCAGGATCCTTGATATCTTTGTGAAGCCAGCACCCTTGGGTGAAATTAGGTGACAAATTTCCACAATAAGGAGACCAGTTTTCTTAGCAAATTCTCAGTTGATCCAAAGGCCATCAATGTGGCCAAAAGTAATTTACAGTAAGGCTGCTTCTACAATAGTTCAAGTTAGTTTCCAAAAGTTACATAATGGGTTGTTTTCCTCTATAGCAATCAATCTTCCTGTTTTGTTTCTCCAGGCTGGAGGGATGCACTAACTCTGCTATACTGTATAGTCATATACTTCGGTTCATAATAGTATCAGTATCCTATCTAGTAATGCTATCTCCTGACAGGTGGCCTTTCTGTCTTTGGTTATGGTGGGCAGCTGGTAGCTTAGAATCTGTCGACCAAATGCAGAGGAGGCTAAAGCCTGATTAACAACAATTACCTTTCTTTGCCAATATTCTCACTCCCTCTCTGGGTTGCCTAGATCTTCTGTAATCTTTCCTTTCTATGGGATGGTATATAGAACTTTCTCTAGAGTCTAGCGAACGCTCTACAATGGCTGCAGAGGTGTTGCTTTTACCGCCGACAACACACTACACTGTACTGACTTCCTTCTTGAGAAAGAAGGTTGGAGTCAGCTCTGGGAGGCTTTTTAGAACCTGCAGTTTTGTGGGAACTCAGGCACAAGTACATTTTCATGAAACTCAATCACAATACTAAGCAGTGTGATTCAGGACACTGCAGACTCCACTGCTAATTTTAATGAATAAGACACATGGGCGTATCATTTTTGTCTGTATTTGAAATACGCAGCATGTCCTAGTTTTGTGGACATTTGCTTCCAAATATATCCCTTATAGTGTATAAGAGTGCATCAAAAATGCAGGAAGGAAGGAATACATATATATATATATATATATGAATCTGGATGAATTACTGAAGTAATACTGATAGAAATCTGGATAGTAAATGATCCAGAATCTGTGCGCATTCTGGAATACAGACTGATTTCTATATACTCATGTTCTTTCACATTAGAGACAATGAGGCATTGTACACTATAGTGTATACTATAGTAGGCACATTTATTAGTTAATGCACATTCCTTAAATTTACCCAAATTTACCCAGGGCCCCTGATATTGTTGGGCCCATAGCAGCTGTTATGTGCAGTTTCAGTGCTGATAGATTTAATTCTTGTAATAGGCTGCTTAAAGTGAATTACTGCCTAAAGTGAATTAGTAAAATAATGCTTCTTGCTGACAACAGATCGCTACTTTATTTGACCATAGTCACCCCTGTTTCCTTGTTGTGTGCCTGCATATTGGCCATAGAATACATTAAGAGGATATATTCTTGGGTCCTCTCCATTATGTGTGTATGCTCAGGAGTCCTTGTAGCGGGATTGGTTCCCTTTTAAAATAATTGGCAACTACATAGTATTTGTTTGCACCTAAACAAGAGCAGCTCTATGCAGTGTTTTTCTGGCCGTGGCTATATCAGAAAGTAAATTAGAAACCTGACACGTGGCAGAATTTCTGTATGACACCTTTTTTAATTGCCCCAGTTCCTGTCACTATCATGATAGCAGCCACTTAATGGCCCACATTTACTATTGAGAGTGCGCCTAGAATTGTACCAACAATGGGAAAATCTGGCACATCCAGATTTAGAGATAGTTTTTGTGCCTAGTTTGAATAACAGTTGTGGCTTATCAAGAAATAGTGTGGATTTGCAGGAAAAGGGTGTATTTTAAGGTGCGATATTCTGCACCAAAATGGCTCCACAATACGGGCATAAAATTTGGTCTCAAAGTAAGCCAACCTCTAGCTGGTATAGAGTTATGCAAAAGTTTCTGTGTTTTCATCACATTTACTATCCAGAGATTGTAATAAATCTGGTGCAGCTGCTTTGCCCAACAGTGTGATCTCTTGGTCTCTGCTATAAAATCTTCTAGCAGATCACAATCTACTATTTGGCCACCACTGGTTTAAACAGTTGAAATGTTGTCTCTTCCGACTCCCTCCCAACTTCCCTCTACAAATAAATGTTCGGTTCAGCCGAACGTGTATGTATATTCAGTGGAGAGAGGGCAGAAGGGCACTACCAGACACCTCTGGCGGCAGCTTATCTCCTGGGAAAACAAAAAGATCAAGAGAAAATATTCACTTTGTCAGGGAAGAGTCGAGAGCTCCCCATAAATATTAGACTTTTGGTCAAACCCACCATTGTCGTTGGGTTCGTCTGACAATTCACTAATGTGTATTGGGGTCTAACATCTAAATTAATAAAACATAGAGGAAGTTAACAGCATATGTTGTCTTGTCTGCGAAAACACTTATGTACTTCTCTAGTTATAGTTTGACATAATATGCATCTTATTATTCAATTAATTGCTGCTGAACTTTGACAACTAGTTACACTTTGCTCTGTTGATTTGTATTGATTTATAGTAATTGACACGTTATACACACATAGACAAAATTGTTGGTACTCTACTGTTAAAGAAAGAAAAACTCACAATGGTCAATAAAGTAACTTGAAACTTACAAAAGTAATATTAATTAAAATTTTATGAAAATCGGACATTGTTTTTGAATTGTGGTTCAACAGAATAATAATAAAAAATAATAATAATAATGAAACTGTTCCCCTATAATTATAAAAGAAATTGCTGAGAATTTGACCATAGGGATATGTTAAACTAAGGTGTGTCCTGTAATTAGCATCACAGGTATTTTTAAACTTTTAATGTCAGTCTGCCTATTTAAATGATGAACAGTAGTCAATGTGCTATTTGGTATCATCGTGGGTACCACACTGAACACAGATCCAAGAAAACTAAGGAGAGAGTTGTCTCAGGAGATTAGAAAAAAATGATAGACAAATGTTAAAAGTAAAGCCCATAAGCCCATCTCCAAACAGCTTGATGTTTCTGTTACTACACTTGAACATATTATCCAGAAGTTTAAGGTCTACGGGACTGTAGCCAACTTCCCTGGACATACAGTAGCTGAAAGAGGGAAATTGATGGCAAATTGAAGAGACAGATGATACCAATGGTAACCAAAGAGCCCAGAACTACTTCCAGAGAGATTAGAGGTGAACTTCAAGGTCAAAGTACTTCAATGTCAGATCACATCGTCTATTGCTGTCTTAGCCAAAGTGGACTTAATAGACGAAGACCGAGGAGGAAACCACTGTTGAAAACAAATTATAAAAAGGCGAGACTGGAATTTGCCAAAATGTATATTGACAAGCCACAAAGCTTCTGGGAGAATGTCCTTTGGACAGACAAAACAAAACTGGAACTTTGTGGCAAGTCATATCAACTTTATTTTCACAGATGCAGGTCATGGGTCCTCCAACAAGATAATGACCTAAAACAAGCAGCTAAAAACAAGAGCATAGCATTGGACTATTCTGAAATGGCCTTCTATGAGCACTGATCTAAATCCTATTGAACATCTCTGGAAGCAGCTGAAACCTGTAGTCTGAAGAAGGCACCCTTCAAACCTTCAGACAGTTTGAACAGGTTGCTCATGAGGAGTGTCTCAATGAGTTACAGAAATCACTTGATTGCAGTGATTGCCGTGAAAGGTTGTGCAACAAAATATTGGGGGATATTTATCAAACTGGTGTAAAGTAGAACTGGCTTAGTTGCCCATAGCAACCAACCAGATTCCACCTTTCATTTCTAAAAGGAGCTGTGGAAAATACTATGGGCAACTAAGCCAGTTCTACTTTAGACCAGTTTGATAAATCCCCCCCATTAAGTTAAGGGTACCATAATTTTTGTTCAGGACAGTTTCATTAGTCTGTTTTATAAATTATTCTATTGAACCACAATTTAAAAGCAATGTCTGATTTTCATTGGTTAATTTTCAGGAAATTTTTATTCATTTTTACTTTTGTCAGTTTTGAGTTATTTTAGCGACTATTGTGGATGTTTCTTTCTTTAAGGTTCCATTCACACGTCCGCAGAACGGGTCCGCATCCGTTCCGCGAATTGCGGAACGGGTGCGGACCCATTCATTCTCTATGGGGTAGGAATTCCCCAGATCTTACGGTCCGCGGCTCCGTAAAAAAATAGAACATGTCCTATTCTTGTCCGCAAGAATAGGAAGTTCTATGGGGGTGCCGGCCGGGTGTATTGCGGATCCGCAATACACTACGGATGTGTGAATGGACCCTAACAGTAGGGTACCGACAATTTTGTCCCCATGTGTATGTGTTCTTGTTGGCATTTCAGAATATTTCATAACCTCAGCTGTTGAATTATGTGTAATGTAATGTAACATACATATGAAATCATTCGTTTTTACTACACCTACTGGTTTGTAAAGGTAACACCATATATCACACTAACACACTTTACCGTCTTCTGAATTACTACTTTTATGCTTCGATGACCTTTGTCATTTCTGCCTGCCTCCCCTCAAGCATCAATAGAAACCCTACAGCAAGGTATTTGATGAGTTGTCCCAGTGCCACCACAGCACACAGCTGTAAGCTCTAAAAAAAAGTTTCGAGTTTAGATCATTCACTGTGTCTTTTCTGCCATTTGCAACCAGTGAAAATCAACTCCAGATGTGAGTAACGTCGTCAGGGTGTTCTGTGGCCATATATGGTGCTTCGTAGGCAGGGATACAATTGTTAATGAGTTTGGATCTGTCAAGAAGAATGCTTGTCTTTTAGATTTAAATGTAGCCCGGCTGACAATGTTCTGAAAGAGACTTAGAATATCCCATTACAAAACAAATACAATAAGACTGTAAGCTGGAAACACACGATTATTTTGTTCTTTATTTTGCTTTTCTTTTTAAGGATGTAATAAAAGAAAAAGTAACATGCAATTACAGGGTGGCGTCTCTGACCTAGCGAGCACTTCTGGCAGCCAACTGTAGCATTGTATGCCAACTAGTGTTTCTTGTCATCATGGAGTCTAATGCATTGATAGAATTAAAGTCATTTAGATGCATAACGTGTTTACTTATTTTGCCTTGGATCTGTTCTCCCTGTGACTGTCTTACTAGGAATGCTATCTGTTTCTGATTTGTAGCAATGTTACAGAATGAAGGAAATGCTTGCAAATACCTGAATTAATATTAATCGCTGTTACAGAGCATAAGGTATTCTGCGATTGTGCGATTTCAATTACGGCTACGTTCACACTCGCGTTTGGTGCGGATCCATCATGGATCTGAACAGACGGATCCGTTCAGATAACACAACCGTCTACATCTGTTCAGAACAGATCCGTTTGCATTATCTTTAACATAGCCAAGATGGATCTGTCTTGAAGACCATTGTCCAAGATCCGTTTTTTATTTTGCCAGATTGTGTCATAGAAAATGGATACATCCCCATTGACTTGCATTGCGTGTCAGGACGGATCCGTTTGGCTCAGTTTCATCTTCCGCAAAACACATACGGTCGTGTGAATGTAGCCTAAGACTTATGCTTGTTTTTTTGTTTTGTTTTTTGTTTTTTTGCTGGGAAGTTGTACTAATGGTTTTGTTTTTACAATGTTTTTACGATGTTCCCTTTGCAGTAAAACTGACTTGCAGTAAAACCATTGTCTTGAATATCAGTAACCAAGGATTCTGTATGTTTGATATGTGACTTATCGTTTGTGGTTCTTTGTTTTTCCTGTGTATACATGCCACCACTACTTCTTATTTGTTTAATGTCCTATATGTATTAAATAAAATATTTTTGGGATTTATTATATGCTGTGCTTTGTGATTTGGTGTGGTGGATTAAAACTGACCAGTTACCTTACTTTTCTGGGTCAGTACGATTACAGCAATACTACATTTATATAGTTTTGCCAATGTTTTAATATATAAAACTTGAAGAAAAAAAAAGATTTTGTCTTTGCATCGCCATATATTGCCCCTATAACAGAGGTACCTGCCAGTACAGAAGCCGACTTCAAATTCCAATTTTAAAATGTTTTCAAATCCGCACATATGCATACTGAAGTAATTTACCAAAGTTTTGCGCAACTTTGGACGAGACAAAGTTTTCCTACACAGAGCAAATGCATTGTAAATTCTGTACAGAAACAGCATTACAAAGTTTTTTAACAAATCAACTTCAGCTCTATGATCAGTGATATGTGATCATCAGCTCCTTGGCCTCCCACCCTATTCCCTGCTCTGTGTGTGCCTCAGTTCCACTGCTACTACCAATGCCCCTAGTGCCACCTCCGTGGTTACAAGTGCCACTACTACTACTAGCACCAACAACACAGCTATGCATGAAGTCCCTGGTGTGAACCATCTTCTCAGAGCAGTCCAAACGTTGAGCGTTCTCAAAAAAGTCATCAACAGGGAGACTCTCAATAGTATTTTCCATAACACATGGGCCTCTTCATAGGAAAAAACAAGGCATCCCAATAAAAAGGGGACAGTAAAGATAGACAGGATGCAACTGAAAGGCTTCTCTGGGATCGCGAGAAGGAAGAACAGGAGGAATGCTGTGACCTTTTGCTCCAAAGTAGGATGTCAGACTGAGAAGGGACATCCACATCATCATGCTGTGACTGGGAGAGCAGTGAGCCATCCAGCCTGCAATCTCACCCTCTTTATCCTCAACAGTATTGTGGCACCTATTAGAAGCCAGGTAGAACTACTACCACTAGCCAAATGGCTGGCTCTGCCACTACTACCCATCTTCTGACTCTGGGTTGAGGAGGCCTGGGTCTTTCTTTTTGAACTCTTCTGTTTTCGAGTCATTTTATAAATCAAAAGTCACAGATTTCTTATAAATGAAAAATCATGGGTCTGTACAGAAATTATTAAATAGTATTATCAAGATTGATAGTGTTTTTTCTGTAATTTATTTATTTTATTTATTTTATGCACTTATATAGTGCTGCTAAGGACAGAGGCGCTATTAAATGTCCCTTCCCGTCTACAAGCATAAGACGGCATAAGTAATGTCAAAGTGACAGCGAAATATATGTGGCTGTACCGCAGGTAAACGGTTGGCAGTTAGTGTTAACACACAGGTTGTTTAAAAACACACGGCACTGAAAGATTTTTTTTTTTATTCAACAACATTTTTAGGCTTTCTTTACTTAGAGATGCTAGGCCATGTTCAAATGATCAGATTTTAAATGCTGAAAACCCACATTAAACTTATACCATATGAACAAGACCCTAGATTCACAGTTAGGCCTCTTTCACACTGGGGTGTGCGGCCCGTGGTCGTGCTGTGGCCCGCAAAATGCGGGCCGCAATGCACGAGCACTGTCCGTGGGGCAGCTGCAGCGGATCGCGGACCCATTCACTTGATAGGGTCCGCGATCCGGCCATTGAGCAAAAAGATAGGACATGTTCTATCTTTTTGCGGAACGGAAGTACGGGGCGAAACCCCACGGAAGCACTCCATAGTGCTTCTGTAGGGTTCCGTTCCGTGGTTCCGTTCCGCACCATTCCGCATCTCCGGATTTGCAGACCTATTCAAGTGATGCGCAATGCCCACGGAACGGCGCCCGTGTATTGCAGACCGCATTTTGCCAGTGTGAAAGAGGCCTAAATCACAGTGATTTGCATTGTGGAGAATCAAGCTGAAAAAAGGAATATGCTACGTTTCATATTCACAGTGGATGAGAGATTCTCATACCCCGACCCCCCCCCCCCCCCCCTCATATTCGAGGAGGGCTATTTAGAGGTCTCCCTGTTAACATATACCTAATAATGTTGTATTTTATTACATGAAATAATGTTTGCTTGGTTTGGTGTTGTATGGTAAATGATTCAGTCGCAGCATGATAGTTCTACACAAGTTATTAATCCATTCAAGCAGTTACAAAGCTGACGAGAAGGTTGGACAACATGCTTGCTGCAATTAGAGAAATATAAATATACACTCCTTTATACCAGTTCATGACTAATAATAATGTTCAGATATTTTCTGGAGCCACGTTTCTTTATTCTTACCACAAGCTGGGAAACAACTGTGCTATCACATGTTAAAAATATTAAGTCTTTTGGAAAGAATTTATTTAAACAAAGAATAAGTAAATGACTGGAGAATGCAAGATGACCACCACCAATGGTGAGACAGACAACCTGAATTCATATGGCCATGAAAAGAAAATACTGGGAAGAGATGATAAATCAGGGAGAAATGGTGTGCATCACAGAAGGAGCTCATGATATCAGTGACTCAATTCTTCTGCCAGCATTGCATGATGTAAAAGCTCTGTTTGGAACCCTTGCTTGATAAATCCCAATGCGAGTGTTTAACAGATGTAGCACATGTTCATACAGCACATGGCTGATGCCAGCAGGGATTAAAATGCTTTTCTGTCACCTCAGAAGACTGCTCTGGAGTTGATGGCTTACATGGAACTAGTGCTCTGATGCCTTGGAGAAACACGCACAATCACAACATATGTATAAAATTAGTCATTTGATCCAAAATGCTGACATACCGATAAGATTGTGAGTATGCATACATTCATATCAAGTTTTAATCATTTATAATTTATGATGAATAATTGCAAATCATTTGCCAGATTGAAAAAAGAAACATTTTACTATAAATAGCCAACAATTTTTTTGTTAAGTTAATTTTGAATCAAATTAAAGCGAACAATGCTTACTAGTATGGATAAAAAAAAAGGTTAAGGTGGATATCTAACCTAGAAGCCGACTAGCCCTGTCGTCCCACCATGTGCCCCATAAAATAAAAGACTCTCAGCTGTCCATGTTCTCGCCATGCTCGTGCCACTGCCCAGTTCATAACTGCTTCCGGTCTCTGCAGGACCAGGAAGTGGCTTGGTCACCTGACATAGGGCGCTGGAGGGTTAGTAATGCTCCTTCCTTTCCTCATTCTTTCTCTGACACAGTGGTGAGCGGCCAGGCAACTGACTAAGGCTACTTTCACATTAGCGTTTTTTGCGGATACGCCATGGATCTGCAAAAACGCTTCCGTTACAATAATACAGCCGCATGCATCCGTCATGAACCGATCCGGTTGTATTATGTCTTCTATAGCCATGACGGATCAGTCTTGAACACCATTGAAAGTCATTGGGGGACGGATCCGTTTTCTATTCTGCCAGAGAAAACTGATCCATCCCCATTGACTTACATTGTGTGTCAGGACGGATCCGTCTTGCTCTGCACCACATCGCGGACCGAAAAATGCGGCTTGTAGCGTTTTTCTGTCCGTGATGGGGATGCAACCAAACGGAACGGAATGCATTTTGGTGTATTCCGTTTTGTTCAGTTTAGTTTTGTCCCCATTGACAATGAATGGGGAGAAAACTGAAGCGTTTTCTTCCGCTATTGAGATCCTATGATGGATCTCAATAGCGGAATTGAAAACGCTAATGTGAAAGTAGCCTAAGCTGATTGGTGGAGGCGGCGGAGCAGCAGTTTCTGCTGTGCTCACCACCAATCGGCCCAACATACAGGGCAGCAGTGGAGAGGAGAATCGCTCTCCTCACTCCTCTGCCTTGGAGCGGGACCCTGGCTGCAGAGCACAGGGCATGCAGCTGGCAGCATTCAGCTTCAATGACAACCTCCAGCTCCACACTTCCTCTAAGGCCTCCTGCACACAACCATTTTTTTGTTTTTGTTTACAGGCCGTTTTTTGCTTTCCGTATACAGTCCGTATACGGAACCATTCATTTCAATAGTTCCGCAAAAAAAAAACGGAATGCACTCCGTAGGCATTCCGTTTCCGTATTTCCATTTTTCCGTTCCGTTGAAAGATAGAACATGTCCTATTATTGCCCGCAAATCACGTTCCGTGGCTCCATTCAAGTCAATGGATCCACAAATGCATCCGTATGTCTTCCGTATTCGTTCTGATTTTTGCGGAACCATCTATTGAAAATGTTATGCCCAGCCAAATTTTTTCTATGTTATTACTGTATACTGTATATGCCATACGGAAAAACGGAACGGAAAAACGCAAAGGAAATGGAAACACAGCGGAAACAAAAAACGGAACAACGGATCAGTGAGAAAAGGACCGCAAAACACTGAAAAAGCCACACGGTCGTGTGCAGGAGGCCTTAGAGGGTGTTGTCTCATATTATTAACCTTGGAGGTGTGCCTCTGGATTTCAGCCCGCAATGTGCCAGCCATGTTTCTGGGAAGGTTCGCTTTATAAGATGCACTGACTCCCACCCCCCCCCCACCTTGGAAGGGAAAAAAGTGCGTCTTGTAAAGCTAAAAATATGGTACATCCTACATGCCCTAATGGTCAGAATAAATTTTACTGAAGGTGGAGTGCCATGCCTTCCTTTGTGGATTGGAATTTGTACTATTTTATGATGGTTAGCATCACTGAGTGAGGCCTCATGCACACGACCGTTGTGTGCATCCGTGGCCGTTGTGCCGTTTTCCGTTTTTTTTCGCGGACCCATTGATTTTCAATGGGTCCGTGAAAAAATCGGAAAATGCACCGTTTTGCAGCCGAGGCCGTGATCCGTGTATCCTGTCCGTCAAAAAAATATGACCTGTCCTATTTTTTTGACGGACAACGGTTCACGGACCCATTCAAGTCAATGGGTCCGTGAAAGAACACGGATGCACACAAGATTGGCATCCGTGTCCGTGATCCGTGGCCGTAGGTTACTTTCATACAGACGGATCCGAAGATCCGTCTGCATAAAAGCTTTTTCTGATCTAAGTTTTCACTTCGTGAAAACTCATTTCCGACAGTATATTCTAATACAGAAGCGTTCCCATGGTGATGGGGACGCTTCTAGTTAGAATACACTGCAAACTTTGTACAAGACTGCCCCCTGCTGCCTGGCAGCACCCGATCTCTTACAGGGGGATATGATAGCACAATTAACCCCTTCAGGTGCGGCACCTAAAGGGGTTAATTGTACTATCATATTCCCCTGTAAGAGATCAGGGCTGCCAGGCAGCAGGGGGCAGACCCCCCCCTCCTCCCCAGTTTGAATATCGTTGGTGGCACAGTGTGCCTCCACCATCGCCCCCCCCCTCCCTCCCTCTATTGTATTAAATCGTTGGTGGCACAGTGTGCCAACCACCATCGGCCCCCCTCCCTCCCTCTATTGTATTAAATCGTTGGTGGCACAGTGTGCCAACCACCATCGCCCCCCCCCCTCCCTCTATAGCAGTAACATTGGTGGCAGTGTGCGGTCTCAACAGTAGAAGATTCATACTTACCTGCTTGCTGCTGCGATGTCTGTGAACGGCCGTGAGCTCCTCCTACTGGTAAGTGACAGTTCTTTAGCAATGCGCCGCACAGACCTTTCACTTACCAGTAGGAGGAGCTCCCGGCCGGACACAGACATCGCAGCAGCAAACAGGTAAGTATGAATCTTCTACTGTTGAGACCGCACACTGCCACCAATGTTACTGCTATAGAGGGAGGGGGGGGGGGCGATGGTGGTTGGCACACTGTGCCACCAACGATTTAATACAATAGAGGGAGGGAGGGGGGCCGATGGTGGTTGGCACACTGTGCCACCAACGATTTAATACAATAGAGGGAGGGAGGGGGGCCGATGGTGGTTGGCACACTGTGCCACCAACGATTTAATACAATAGAGGGAGGGAGGGGGGCCGATGGTGGTTGGCACACTGTGCCACCAACGATTTAATACAATAGAGGGAGGGAGGGGGGGGCCGATGGTGGTTGGCACACTGTGCCACCAACGATTTAATACAATAGAGGGAGGGAGGGGGGGCCGATGGTGGTTGGCACACTGTGCCACCAACGATTTAATACAATAGAGGGAGGGGGGGGCGATGGTGGGGGCACACTGTGCCACCAACGATTTAATACAATAGAGGGAGGGAGGGGGGCCGATGGTGGTTGGCACACTGTGCCACCAACGATTTAATACAATAGAGGGAGGGGGGGGGCGATGGTGGGGGCACACTGTGCCACCAACGATTTAATACAATAGAGGGAGGGAGGGGGGCCGATGGTGGTTGGCACACTGTGCCACCAACGATTTAATACAATAGAGGGAGGGAGGGGGGGCCGATGGTGGTTGGCACACTGTGCCACCAACGATTTAATACAATAGAGGGAGGGAGGGGGGGCCGATGGTGGTTGGCACACTGTGCCACCAACGATTTAATACAATAGAGGGAGGGAGGGGGGCCGATGGTGGTTGGCACACTGTGCCACCAACGATTTAATACAATAGAGGGAGGGAGGGGGGGCGATGGTGGGGGCACACTGTGCCACCAACGATATTCAAACTGGGGAGGGGGGGGCTGCCCCCTGCTGCCTGGCAGCCCTGATCTCTTACAGGGGAATATGATAGTACAATTAACCCCTTTAGGTGCCGCACCTAAAGGGGTAATTGTGCTATCATATCCCCCAGTAAGAGATCGGGTGCTGCCAGGCAGCAGGGGGCAGTCTTGTACAAAGTTTGTAGTGTATTCTAACCTGAAGCGTCCCCATCACCATGGGAATGCCTCTGTGTTAGAATATACTGTCGGATCTGAGGTTCACGAAGTAGCTCATATCCGACAGTATATTCTAACATAGAGGCGTTCCCATGGTGATGGGGACGCTTCAAGTTAAAATATACCATCGGATTGGAGAAAACTCCAATCCGATGGTATAAAAGAACTCCAGACTTTACATTGAAAGTCAATGGGGACGGATCCGTTTGAAATAGCACCATATTGTGTCAACATCAAACGGATCCGTCCCCATTGACTTGCATTGTAATTCAGGACGGATCCGTTTGGCTCCGCACGGCCAGGCGGACACCAAAACGACTTTTTTTTTCATGTCCGTGGATCCTCCAAAAATCAAGGAACGGACCCCGTTTTTGCGGACCGTGAAAAAAAAAACTGTCGTGTGCATGAGGCCTGAGAGTGGAGAAGATCCCCAGGTGATAAGGATGACCTTTGAGTTGAAAAGAGTGGAATAGCAGAGCAAGCCAAATGTTCTGTATGAGTGGGAGTCTTATGTCTTAATCTGCACACCTAGAAAGTAGATAAAAGCTTTGTGCAATTCATGTCAGAAACATGTCTCTCTAAAGTGAGCTATTCCGTTCTTATTTTGGCGCTGCTGCCCAGATCACTCGCTTTCCTCTGACATACAAATAAAGATCCACCACTCAGACCAAAATGCCTGAGCATTCAGAAGCACAGATTTCTCTAGCAATAGTTTTCCCCAGTATCTCTGCAGTCAGAACAACTTCAGGAAATAAAAGCAAACTGCATTTATTTTCAAACTTGAAGGATAAAAACTTGCTTTGCAGTATTTCAAGTAATCACCATAGGCACATATTTCAGGATAATGTCTGACTAGTTTTTCCTTCCCGGCTAAGGCCACATGCACATGACCGCAGTTGTGTTCCGTGTCCGTTGTTCCATTTTCCGTGATTTTCTGCAGACCATTGACTTTCAATGAGTCCGTGGAAAACTCGGCTAATGCACCTTTTGTCATCCGCATCCGTGATCCGTGTTTCCAGTCCGTGAAAAAAATATGACCTGACCTATTTTTTTCACGGACAACGGTTTGCGGACCCATTCAAGTCAATGGGTCCGCGAAAAAACACGGAGGCACACAAGATTGTCATCCGCGTCCGCATCCGTTTTTTTCCTATCATTTGCATGGCAAACTTGACTTAGATTTTTTTTACTTTCCCTTATGTCTGGTAATCCTCCAAAAATAAAGGAAGACACACGGAAACAAAAACGGAAACGGATGACGGAACAACGGAACCCCGTTTTGCGGACCGAGAAAAACAACTGTCGTGTGCATGAGGCCTTATTAGGCAGAGTGTGCTGCACGAGTAGATATAGCTTAATCACTAAAATTAACCTCATATAACCATATAATGCGGATGCGGTGCGATTTTCACTCATGGTTGCTAGGCGATAATAGGGATCAGCAACCCCGGACCCCATTAAAGTCTTTTCACTGTATTATTTTCCGTTATAACATTGTTATAAGGGAAAATAATAGCATTCTTAATACAGAATGCTTAGTAAAATGTGCCTTAAGGGGTTAAAAATAATAATAAAACATAACTCGCCTCATCCACTTAATCGCACAGCCGGCATCGTCTTCTTTCTTCTTCCTTCTGGACCTGCAAAAGGACCTTTGATGATCCTTCTATCTTTATTCATCAGGACCTGTGCTGACGTCACCACGCTCACCACATGGTGAGCGTGATTACGTCATCAAAGGTCCATTTGCAGATCCTGAAAGAAGAAGATGCCGGTTGTGCGATCTGTATTAAAGAATGCTATTATTTTCTATTATAACCATGTTATAATGGAAAATAATAAACTTTTACAGAACAAGAAAACCAAACCCGAACTTCCGTGAAGAAGTCCGGGTTCGGGTCTGGGTACCATTCAGTTTTTTCTCGCTAGTGCAAAATGCATTGCACTCGTGCTGAAAACACTGAACAACGGAACGCAAAACTGACTGAAATTGCCTGCCTACTCGCACAATTTTCCCTGAATACATCTGCATCGCGTCCAGCCCTCACCCGCGACGCCCGTGTGAAAGAGGCCTAAGAAGCAATGCCATTTCCTCTATTGAAACTAAAGATTACATGATAGCTTTATGTCTCAAGCGTAGGCAAGCTGCAAGGTCTTAGTGGACCCTGATCTCTGTGTACAATGCCCCCTCAATTACACTGGAAATAGTGCAAAATTAAAAAAAATAATAAAAGTGTCAATGTACTCCAGAGATCTTTTAAAGAACTCCTATTGCACATATTATGTGCACAAATAAATAAATAAAAATAAAAAAAATCATAAAATACAAATAAAAAAATAAAATGAATAAAATGCTCATGCCAACCAAAATCGTTGTCATTACCAACCCCTTTACACAAAACTATACATATTATATATCAAAACAACCAAAACAAAATAGGGAACCCATTTAGATAATTTATATTGGTGTCAGTTTGCATATTAAAAGAATAAGGATCTATAGTGTAAACAATTACTTTTTAACATTTATTTTCACAGTTTTCCCCAAATAAAACAAAATGTTTTTTAAAAGTTACTAATAAACATTAATAAATAGCCCAATAAAACAATTGCAAAAATATATTATGGTAGTCTAACAAATTAAAAAATGACAACCGTTAAACCACCATGTGCACTATATCTCAAAAAAAGTGCATGGTCATAAAGACCTTTTTCAGGCTTGGTCATTAAGGGGTTACTATCAAATACCTAAACTTAGTTCTGCAGTCCACATCGTTTAGATTCACACTTGTTGTGGCTCAGTTTGAATGAAAACCTTCTGTAATAATTTGTGGGGGAAAAAAGAAGGCTATTGTAGTCATAAAAAAAGACAGCAGTAATTAACTGCCATAAAAAAACTATACTGTCAACGTCAATAAAAAGTGTTTGATTGCATCATGGAACCACAAGATCATCAACACCAACATTCATCATAAGCTTGGTTGGAGTGAAAATGTTAAGAGCAGCAGGGTCCATTTTCAGATGTGACCTTGTCAATACAATAAACCAAAAACAATGGTCTATTCTCAATGACAAGTATCATTAGATTGATAGGTATATAAAGTGACATTATGTTAGGCGAGCAAGCTAGTGCTGAGCTGCTCATGAATATGGATTGAATACTTCTTCAGAATATAAAAATCTACATTTTATATTTCGATATAGCTCATACATGATGCATAGCATTCAATATAGATACATTTTATTTGGCTGAACTTTGCCATAAAGCTCTAACCATAAGCACTCATGTGCACTTTTTGTCTTTTTATATTTCTAGTAATAACAGCATGTTGTCCCTCATCCAAGCTCAGTATCGTTATCAGTGATGAGGCTCTATTTTGATCCGCCTCACACTGCTGACCATGCGGTTGTTAGTTTCTGCTTGGATTTGCTAGTGCTGGTTTGTCTTGGATCTCCTTCTTCTCCATACATCTCTAAGCTAAGTGCTTGTTTCCTTCGCTGTTTCTTATTATCTGGTGTGTGTTGTTTCTAGGCCTCAGGGAGACGCAGGTTCCTTTCTTCTGGAAGGAACCAGCTGTCTCATCCCCTGCTACCTAACCTAGGGCTCGTCAGTTTTAGCAGGGCTTTAGGTATACGGCGTATGAGCATTTCCACCATCAGGATCTGCTCATACTGGCAGTAGTTAGGGAAAGGCCTAGAGATTACTAGGAGGTCACCATCCCTCTTCCTTAGCTTTTGAGGCTCAGATTGTTATCTATTCGCTGTGGTGTGTATTTGGTGTTTTCCCTTCCCTTTAACCACTTGTTGTGGCTCAGTTTGAATGAAAACCTTCTGTTATAATTTGTGGGGGAGAAAAGAAGGCTATTGTAGTCATAAAACAAGACAGCCGTAATTAACTGCCATAAAAAAACTATACTGTCAACGTCAATAAAAAGTGTTTGATTGCATCATGGAACCACAAGATCATCAACACCAACATTCATCATAAGCTTGGTTGGAGTGAAAATGTTAAGAGCAGCAGGGTCCATTTTCAGATGTGACCTTGTCAATACAATAAACCAAAAACAAAGTTCTAGTCTCAATGACAAGTATCATTAGATTGATAGGTATATAAAGTGACAGTATGTTAGGCGAGCGAGCTAGTGCTGAGCTGCTCATGAATATGGATTGAATACTTCTTCAGAATATAAAAATATACATTTTATATTACGGTATAACTCATACATGATGCATAGCATTCAATATAGATACATTTTATTTGGCTGAACTTTGCCATAAAGCTCTAACCATAAGCACTCATGTGCACTTTTTGTCTTTTTATTTTTCTAGTAATAACAGCATGTTGTCCCTCATCCAAGCTCAGTATTGTATTCCAAGACCATGCTGCCAATATATCACCTTGAGCATTGCCAAAAAGGTAACTACATGCCTTGTAATATGTACTGGTTAGCTTAGCAGATAAGAAAAATATCACTCAGATGGATACACTTAACATTTGGAACAATTGCACTATTTTTAGACCTCCTATACATCTATATGCTTTAGGCTGCATTTCCCTTGATGCTTTATCCACCATAAGATCCAAAAATGTTCTCATGGTAATAAACTCAGAACCTTTTTGTAGAATACGTTTGGTTTTCAGCCAACTGTACTTTGTGAGCGAGTTGTTCTTACTAGTCTGTTATTATCAGCGTCTCATTTACCATTTGACACTGGGCACCTGACCCCTGCTACCATAATAACTGTTAATGGAAACTTCACCTCATGCAAAGATAAGATGGATTTTTGGCAGATGTGAAAGATTACAAAAAAGTAGGAACAACATGGGCTGAAATTGTATATATATAAAATAAAATAAAAAATACTGCATCTTTACCTAGAGAGGCTCTCAGCTGGTTTCTATTAAGGACCAAGCCCTCATTTATTACAAAAAGGGTAGCCAAGAGACAAAAATTAAGAGCTCTCTAGACTGAAAATAACAAGGCCAAATTCAGCCTGGTAAATCCACGTCTTTTCCTAAGTTTTGAGAAATGAAGGAGAGCACAGAAGTTGTGTAATAGAGATGGGATCATGGCGATATATTGACTCTTTTGTACTGCCTGAACTTCAATCATTGCTGCCTCTTTATTCATAGTAGGCAAACAACTACTGTTTCATTTCATCTCAGCACCTTAAAACCAACCATGTTTTCATATCCTTACAAGATTAATAAGATTTGATAGGATCTTTCAAAATAAACAGATTTTTTTTATTAAAGTGGCTTTTCTTAGGGAGTAACTGTTTCAAGAAAATCTATGAATTAATAGGATCACTTTTATAGGCTGATTTTGTGCTACCACCTGTGGAACAGAGAAAAGCAATGTGTCTCCTCAGGTTTTACTGACAAGTTTAGATTGAAAAAAAAAAAAAGAAGAAAAAGGAAAGTAACACATAAGCAAAATAATAACAAAAGACATACAGTAAAAAGCAAATCAACAAACTGTCATGGTCCCTACTGTAAGAGAGGTGAGAAGATCAGATAGACTTGCTACACGTGAGGCTGACAGGTCTCTCTGTTTTCCTCTATGTATGTTGTTGTTTGGCAGAATCTCACCTCTCCTCAGGTGCCACTCGTTATCAGTGATGAGGCTCTATTTTTATCCGCCTCACACTGCTGACCATGCGGTTGTTAGTTTCTGCTTGGATTTGCTAGTGCTGGTTTGTCTTGGATCTCCTTCTTCTCAATACATCTCTAAGCTAAGTACTTGTTTCCTTCGCTGTTGCTTATTATCTGGTGTGTGTTGTTTCTAGGTCTCAGGGAGACACAGGTTCCTTCATTCTGGAAGGAACCAGCTGTCTCATCCCCTGCTACCTAACCTAGGGCTCGTCAGTTTTAGCAGGGCTTTAGGTATCCGGCGTATGAGCATTTCCACCATCAGGATCTGCTCATACTGGTAGTAGTTAGGGAAAGGCCTAGGGATTACTAGGAGGTCACCATCCCTCTTCCTTAGCTTTTGAGGCCTAAATTGTTATCTATTCACTGTGGTGTATATTTGGTGTTTTCCCTTCCCTTTAACCTGTGACACTATCAACCGCCAAAATCGTTATCCTTTGTTTTATTAGTGCAGCTATGGATACTGTTTCTGCACTGGTCTATCGTATGCAGGGGCTGTCTTTGGAGGTGGCTGACCTCCGCACAGCTGTTGCACAGTTTCAGAGACCACAGGCGGTGGGTTACGGCAGTGGGAACCAGGCCTGCACTGAACCGAAGGTTGCTCTCCCGGATAGATTTTACAGGGAAAGTGACAACTTTGTTTGGTTCAGGGAATCGTGCAAATTATATTTCAGACTGAGTTCTAGCTCTTCTGGGGACGAGAGTCAGAGAGTGGGGATTATTATTTTGTTACTGAAAGGTGACGCTCAGTCTTGGACTTTCTCTTTGCTGACCGGTTCACAATCCCTCCGGTCGGTAGATTAATTTTTCAGAGCTCTGGGACTTATCTACGATTACCCAGATCGGGTTTCCCTGGCTGAATCTAAGTTGCGTTGCCTGCGGCAGGGAGAGCGTTATGCTGAGTCCTATTGCTTTAAATTTAGGAGGTGGGCAACTGATATGGAGTGGAATGACCCAGCTCTCCATAGTCAATTTTGTCAAGGACTGTCTGAGAACCTAAAGGATGCCTTGGCATTTCATGCAAATCCAGAGTCATTGGAGATGGCCATGTCTCTGGCAGTGCATATTGATAGACGCCTGAGGGAGAGATCTAAAGTTCCTCTCGCTCGGGACGTATTATCATACAGGAAACGGTCTCTTCTGACACTCTGAGTAAAGAGACACTCGAGCTAGTGTCTGGTGATGAGCCTTTGCAATTAGGTCAGGTCACACCTGGA
The DNA here is from genome assembly GCF_014858855.1 of Bufo gargarizans. Classification (NCBI taxonomy): domain Eukaryota; kingdom Metazoa; phylum Chordata; class Amphibia; order Anura; family Bufonidae; genus Bufo; species Bufo gargarizans. Next base: position 237,797,762 of record NC_058080.1, read on the forward strand.
CCAGTTGATAAAAACTTTAGGGTTAAGAAAATACTTTTTTCTGTGGTAAAGGAAAACATTTTGTTAACATATGTCCTTATGTTAAACATCAAGGTGAAAAGTGAAAAAAAAGTCCTAATGTGTCTAGTCCTCTTCTCACTCTTGATAGTGTGGATGGGGAAGTTGAGAATGTACTTTTGGCTTTTATCGGTAGTACCCGATTTCTCCTGCCTGCCAAGGTGGCGCTAGATTCAAAAACGGTTAAAATTGCAGTATTTATTGACAGTGGGGCAGTGGATAACCTAGTGGATGGTCAGTTTGTCCGAATGCATGATTTGACAACAAGTGCATTAAACAAAAATATTTATGTGTTTGCAATTGATTCCACCCCTCTCTCTCAAAAGTGTCTGTCTCAAATGGTGCAGGACATTCGCCTAAAGGTGGGAGATTCTCATATTGAATCTATTGAAACCATTTCTTGTTTTGTGCTGGAGGGTTTGCCTACTCCTCTGGTGTTAGGTTTACTACAGGGAGTGCAGAATTATTAGGCAAGTTGTATTTTTGAGGATTAATTTTATTATTGAACAACAACCATGTTCTCAATGAACCCAAAAAACTCATTAATATCAAAGCTGAATATTTTTGGAAGTAGTTTTTAGTTTGCTTTTAGTTTTAGCTATTTTAGGGGGATATCTGTGTGTGCAGGTGACTATTACTGTACATAATTATTAGGCAACTTAACAAAAAACAAATATATACCCATTTCAATTATTTATTTTTACCAGTGAAACCAATATAACATCTCAACATTCACAAATATACATTTCTGACATTCAAAAACAAAACAAAAACAAATCAGTGACCAATATAGCCACCTTTCTTTGCAAGGACACTCAAAAGCCTGCCATCCATGGATTCTGTCAGTGTTTTGATCTGTTCACCATCAACATTGCGTGCAGCAGCAACCACAGCCTCCCAGACACTGTTCAGAGAGGTGTACTGTTTTCCCTCCTTGTAAATCTCACATTTGATGATGGACCACAGGTTCTCAATGGGGTTCAGATCAGGTGAACAAGGAGGCCATGTCATTAGATTTTCTTCTTTTATACCCTTTCTTGCCAGCCACGTTGTGGAATACTTGGACGCGTGTGATGGAGCATTGTCCTGCATGAAAATCATGTTTTTCTTACCTTGCAGACTTCTTCCTGTACCACTGCTTGAAGAAGGTGCCTTCCAGAAACTGGCAGTAGGACTGGGAGTTGAGCTTGACTCCATCCTCAACCCAAAAAGGCCCCACAAGCTCATCTTTGATGATACCAGCCCAAACCAGTACTCCACCTCCACCTTGCTGGCGTCTGAGTCGGACTGGAGCTCTCTGCCCTTTACCAATCCATCCATCTGGCCCATCAAGACTCACTCTCATTTCATCAGTCCATAAAACCTTAGAAAAATCAGTCTTGAGATATTTCTTGGCCCAGTCTTGACGTTTCAGCTTGTGTGTCTTGTTCAGTGGTGGTCGTCTTTCAGCCTTTCTTACCTTGGCCATGTCTCTGAGTATTGCACACCTTGTGCTTTTGGGCACTCCAGTGATGTTGCAGCTCTGAAATATGGCCAAACTGGTGGCAAGTGGCATCTTGGCAGCTGCACGCTTGACTTTTCTCAGTTCATGGGCAGTTATTTTGCGCCTTGGTTTTTCCACACGCTTCTTGCGACCCTGCTGACTATTTTGAATGAAACGCTTGATTGTTCGATGATCACGCTTCAGAAGCTTTGCAATTTTAAGAGTGCTGCATCCCTCTGCAAGATATCTCACTATTTTTGACTTTTCTGAGCCTGTCAAGTCCTTCTTTTGACTCATTTTGCCAAAGGAAAGGAAGTTGCCTAATAATTATGCACACCTGATATAGGGTGTTGATGTCATTAGACCACACCCCTTCTCATTACAGAGATGCACATCACCTAATATGCTTAATTGGTAGTAGGCTTTCGAGCCTATACAGCTTGGAGTAAGACAACATGCATAAAGAGGATGATGTGGTCAAAATACTCATTTGCCTAATAATTCTGCACGTAGTGTATGGTTAACCAAACATAACCGTACTATCGATTGGCAAGCGAGAAAGATTCTTGATTTGAGTGATTTCGGCCTTGACAATTCTCTTGGCACGTCGCTTTCTGTTGTAACTACTAAAATGTTACCTCCTTTCCTTTTGGATTTTTCTGATGTATTCTATAAGGGTGGCGATCAGGAGTTGCCTCCTCATCGGGAGTATGATTGTAACGTCAACCTTATTCCAGGAGATAGATTGCCAAAGTCTCGGTTGTATAATCTTTCTGAACCCAAAAGAGTAGCCATGCAAGAGTATATCACCGAGAGTTTGGCTAAAGGTCATATTAGACCATCCAAATCACCAATGGCGACGGGGTTCTTCTTTGTTAAAAAAAAGGATGAAACTCTTAGGCCATGTTTGGACTTCCATGAGCATAATCGCATCACTAACCGTGATCCCTATCCCATCCCTTTGATCTCAGATTTATTCAATCAGATTGTCAGCGCCAAGGTGTTCGCTAAGTTGGATTTGAGGGGGGCATATAATCTGATAAGAGTCAAGGAAGGGGACAAATGGAAAACATCCTTTAATACTCCTGAAGGTCATTTTGAGAATCTGGTCATGCCTTTTGATTTGTCCAATGCTCCCACTTCATCAATGACATCTTTCATCATCTGGTGGGCAGGTTTGTGGTGGTTTATCTGGATGATATTTTAATTTATTCCCCTGATTTAGAGACGCATAAGGATCACGTGAGACAGGTCTTACAGATCCTAAGAGAGAATAAATTGTATGCCAAAATGGAGAGGTGTGTATTTGCGGTCCCTGAAGTGCAATTCCTGGGGTATCTACTCTCATCTTCGGGTTTTCATATGGATCCGGAAAAAGTCTGTGCTGTGTTGGACTGGGAACGACCCGAAGATCTGAAGGAACTCATGTGATATGACTAAGAAAGGCACTGATTTCTCAGTCTGGTCTGAAGAAGCATTGCATGCTTTTTCAGCAATAAAGGAATGTTTTGCTTCTGATCCTATTCTGGTGCAACCGAATGTGTCGCAAACAACCATTTATTGTGGAAGTTGACGCTTCAGAGATAAGGGTTGGAGCAGTCTTGTCGCAGGGTTATTCTCCTAGTAAATGGCGCCATTGTGCTTTTTTCTCTAAAAAACTCTCTTCTGCCAAAAGAAATTATGATGTAGGTAATAGAGAGTTGTTGGCCAATAAATTGGCTTTTGAATAGTGGCGTCATTGGTTGGAAGGAGCGATTCAATCTATTACGGTAATTACTGATCACAAAAATCTGGCCTACCTGTCGTCTGCTAAACGTCTGAACCCAAGGCAGGCCAGATGTTTGTTGTTTTTTACTAGATTTAATTTCATTGTCAATTATCATCCTGGGATTAAAAATCTCAAGGTGGATGCCTTGTCGCGTAGCTTTCCTGGGGGGGGGGGTTCCTGCTCCAATATTGGCTGATGGGGTGGTTGTATCCGCCCTTTATCCTGAACTTGAGGCAGAGGTATTGGAGGCCCAGGGAAAGACACCCTATTCCTGTCCTCCAGGGAAGTTGTTTCTCCCTTCGGAACTACGACACAAGGTGTTTAAGAAACATCACGATACTGTTCTTACGGGACACCCTGGGAGCAGATCCACTGTGGATCTCATTTTTCGAAGATTCTGGTGGCCAGGGTTACGTAAATGTGTTGATCGCTATGTGGCAGCTTGCGAGACTTGTGCGCTTGCTAAGGTGGCTCATACTCGGCCTTCAGGATCTCTACTTTCCTTGTCTATCCCATCCCGACCCTGGACTCATTTGCCCATGGCCTTTATCATAGATTTACATAATTTTTCTGGGAAAACTGCGATTCTGTTGGTTGTTGACCGCTTCAGCAATATGGCACACTTTATACCATTATCAGGTTTACCTAATGCCAAAACTCTCGCTCAACTGTTTGTCGATAACATTGTGAAACTACATGGTATTCCCTATGATGTGGTGTCTGATAGAGGGACTCAATTTGTTTCCATATTCTAGGCATTCTGTATTCGTCTGGGGGTCCAATTGTCCTTTTTTTCAGCCTTTCATCCTCAGTTGAACGGGCAGACTGAGCACACTAACCAGAATCTGGAGACTTATTTGAGATGTTTTGTCTCTGAGAATCAAGTGGAGTGGTCTTCATTTTTGTCGTTAGCTGAGTTTTCCATAAAAAATCGTAGACAGGAGTCCACTGATAAGTCACAGTTTTTTGGTGTAAATGGGTTCCATCCACAGTTTGGAACAATTTCTGGTACTGAGACGTACCAGAAGAGGAAAGATTCTCCTCTTCGTTGTCATCTATCTGGCGGAAGACTCAAAACAATTTAAATAAAATTGGCAAAAAGTGTAAATGTATGGCTAACAAGAGACGTGTAAGTGGTCCGGACCTGAGAGTGGATGATTCTGTGTGGCTGTCCACTAGAAACATTAAGTTGAAGGTTCCCTTTTAGAAGTTGGACCAAGGTTTATTGGGCCATACAAGATCTCTGCCATTATTAATCTGTTTGCTTTTCGTCTTGAGCTTCCGCCGGCTTTGAAGATTCATAATGTGTTTCACAAGTCATTGCTGAAAAAATAGGTTGAACCTGCTAACCGTCCTCCCTGCCACCACCTCCTGTCATGGTGGATAGTAATCTTGAGTTTCAGATTGCCAGGATAGTGAACTCACATATTCTTTGTGGGTCTCTTCAGTACCTCGTGCACTGGAAAGGTTACGGTCCAGAGGAAAGAATGTGGGTTCCTGCGACCGACGTGAATGCCAGTCGCCTTGTGAGGGTCTTTCACAGGGCGCATCCTGATAAAGTCAGTCCTAGGTGTCCGGAGGCCACCCGTAGGAGGGGGGGTAATGTCACGGTCCCTCCTGTGAGAGAGGTAAGAAGATCAGATAGACTTGCTGCATGTGAGGCTATCTGACAGGTCTCTCTGTTTTCCTCTGTGTATGTTGTTTGACAGGATCTCACCTCTCATCAGGTGCCGCTTATTATCAGTGATGAGGCTCTATTTAATTGTGCCTCGCATTGCTGACCATGCGGTTGATAGTTTCTGCTTGGAGTTGCTAGTGCTGGTTTGTCTTGGATCTCCTGCCTCTCCATACATCTCTAAGCTAAGTACTTGTTTCCTTCGCTGTTTCTCATTATCTGGTGTGTGTTGATTCTAGGCCTCAGGGAGACGCAGGTTCCTTCATTCTGGAAGGAACCAGCTGTCTCATCCCCTGCTACCTATCTTAGGACTCGTCAGTTTTATCAGGATTTAGGTATCTGGCTTATGAATATTTCCACCATCAGGATCTGCTCATACTGGCAGTAGTTAGGGAAAGGCCTAGGGATTACTAGGAGGTCACCATCCCTCTTCCTTAGCTTTTGAGACCTAGATTGTTGTCTATTCGTTGTGCTGAGTTTTTGTTGTTTTCTTTTCCCTTTAACCTGTGACACAAACACACAGAACTTGCAAGACAATTTTTTGGGGCATTTTTTCTAAGGTATAAAAGAGAGTCTATGTTAGTTTTCCTCCCCTTTTAAAATAGGTGGACAGAATATTTTTAGAAGTCAGATGTTCACAGGTGCACCCCACCACCCACATGGGGCAGTCCAAGCAGGTTATGGGCATTGAGCTGTAGCTTTTCTCGTCATAAACCATTTCTTAGCCTATCATGTGAAATGTAGACTGCTTTATTTGTCACATAATTGAATAAACAAGGTCCTCTTTTTTTTAGTCGTATTAAGAATTATTGTTATATAATTATATTTCAGGCTTATTTAAAGGCTATGGACACCTTTGTACACTAAAAATCAATAACCACACATCTTACCATAATGCAGCACATAATAAAATTGCACTTGTTTGTTTACTGGTATCAGCTTTGCTTCACATGCTCTCAGAAATACTCTTCTATGAGTTTTGCTCATTGCTGTCATCCCCTGTGAGGCTCTGTGGGAGTTCCTGTGGATTTTATATGCACCAGCACAAGCTCTGCTGCCCCGCCCCCACATCCTGTTACATAGCACAGCTAGCAGCTATTTACATATAGGCTGCTGGAACTAGCAAGTAACTTGGTAGTAAGATTTCATTCCAATCCACAACATGATGAGTATGCTACAACCTGTAATCAGCAGATATTTCTCACTTTCCATTCTGTAGAAAGTCCATTATTTGTAGACACAATAGATATTTCTGCTGGTAACATTAGTGCTGCGATCTACAGTCAGAACCATGGTATTATAAGCAGGTTATAGATCTCATTACTGACAGCTCTCACTACCTGCGCTCTCTTCTGAATGCAGTATTTTGTGCCGTCCGCACAATGAACTGTCACTTGTCCCACAGAGATTAGTACAATGTAACGACTCACAATGCTATGTACACATTTAAGTACACGGCGGGGAGGATTGATCAAAACTGGTGTAAAGTAGAACTGTCTTAGTTGCCCATAGCAACCAATCAGATTCCTCCTTTCATTTTCCAATGCAGCTATAAATGAAAGGTGGAATCTGATTGGTTGCTATGGGCAACTATGCCAGTTCTACATTATACCAGTCTGATAATACATATATATATATATATATATATATACAGTACAGACCAAAAGTTTGGACACACCTTCTCATTCAAAGAGTTTTCTTTATTTTCATGACTATGAAAATTGTAGATTCACACTGGAGGCATCCAAACTATGAATTAACACATGTGGAATTATATACATAACAAAAAAGTGTGAAACAAGTGAAAATATGTCATATTCAAGGTTCTTCAAAGTAGCCACCTTTTGCTTTGATTATTGCTTTGCACACTCTTGGCATTCTCTTGATGAGCTTCAAGAGGTAGTCACCTGAAATGGTTTTCACTTCACAGGTGTGCTCTGTCAGGTTTAATAAGTGGGATTTCTTGCCTTATAAATGGGGTTGGGACCATCAGTTGCGTTGTGGAGAAGTCAGGTGGATTCACAGCTGATAGTCCTACTGAATAGACTGTTAGAATTTGTATTATGGCAAGAAAAAAGCAGCTAAGTAAGGCTGCTTTCACACTAGCGTTCGGGTTTCCGTTCGTGAGCTCCGTTTGAAGGAGCTCACGAGCGGACCCGAACGCAGCCGTCCAGCCCTGATGCAGTCTGAATGGAGGCGGATCCGCTCAGACTGCATCAGTCTGGTGGCGTTCAGCCTCCGCTCCGCTCGCCTCCGCACGGACAGGCGGACAGCTGAACGCTGCTTGCAGCGTTCGGGTGTCCGCCTGGCCGTTCGGAGGCGTGCGGATCCGTGCGGATCCGTCCAGACTTACAATGTAAGTCAATGGGGACGGATCCGTTTGAAGATGCCACAATGTGGCTCAATCTTCAAGCAGATCCGTCCCCCATTGACTTTACATTGAAAGTCTGGACGGATCCGTCCCAGGCTATTTTCACACTTAGCTTTTTTTAGCTAATATAATGCAGACGGATCCGTTCTGAACGGAGCCTCCGTCTGCATTATTATGGGCGGATCCGTTCAGAACGGATCCGCCCGAACGCTAGTGTGAAAGTAGCCTAAAGAAAAACGAGTGGCCATCATTACTTTAAGAAATGAAGGTCAGTCAGTCCGAAAAATTGGGAAAACTTTGAAAGTGTCCCCAAGTGCAGTCACAAAAACCATCAAACGCTACAAAGAAACTGGCTCACATGCGGACCGCCCCAGGAAAGGAAGACCAAGAGTCACCTCTGCTGCGGAGGATAAGTTCATCCAAGTCACCAGCCTCAGAAATCGCAGGTTAACAGCAGCTCAGATTAGAGACCAGGTCAATGCCACACAGAGTTCTAGCAGCAGACACATCTCTAGAACAACTGTTAAGAGGAGACTGTGTGAATCAGGCCTTCTTGGTAGAATATCTGCTAGGAAACCACTGCTAAGGACAGGCAACAAGCAGAAGAGACTTGTTTGGGCTAAAGAACACAAGGAATGGACATTAGACCAGTGGAAATCTGTGCTTTGGTCTGATGAGTCCAAATTTGAGATCTTTGGTTCCAACCACCGCGTCTTTGTGCGACGCAGAAAAGGTGAACGGATGGACTCTACATGCCTGGTTCCCACCGTGAAGCATGGAGGAGGAGGTGTGATGGTGTGGGGGTGCTTTGCTGGTGACACTGTTGGGGATTTATTCAAAATTGAAGGCATACTGAACCAGCATGGCTACCACAGCATCTTGCAGCGGCATGCTATTCCATCTGGTTTGTGTTTAGTTGGACCATCATTTATTTTTCAACAGGACAATGACCCCAAACACACCTCCGGGCTGTGTAAGGACTATTTGACCATGAAGGAGAGTGATGGGTTGCTGCGCCAGATGACCTGGCCTCCACAGTCACCGGACCTGAACCCAATCAAGATGGTTTGGGGTGAGCTGGACCGCAGAGTGAAGGCAAAAGGGTCCACAAGTGCTAAGCATCTCTGGCAACTCCTTCAAGACTGTTGGAAAACCATTTCAGGTGACTACCTCTTGAAGCTCATCAAGAGAATGCCAAGAGTGTGCAAAGCAATAATCAAAGCAAAAGGTGGCTACTTTGAAGAACCTAGAATATGACATATTTTAAGTTGTTTTACACTTTTTTGTTATGAATATAATACCACATTTGTCAATTCATAGTTTTGAGGCCTTCAGTGTGAATCTACAATTTTCATAGTCATGAAAATAAAGAAAACTCTTTGAATGAGAAGGTGTGTCCAAACTTTTGGTCTGTACTGTATATATATATATATATATATACATATTCAGTACATATTGTGACATAGCAAGTGGTTTTGTTTGGGAAGGCAGGTATTTTCCTCCCAACATGGGTGGCTGGACTGATTTCCAGCTAGGTGAGATCAAATACCGGACCGGAGTTTAAGTGCCGGTCTGGGTTTTGGCAGCACCTGGCTGTCCTTTAAATAGGCAGCTGAGCTCAGAATATGGGGTCTCTGTTTTGGCATCTAAAGCATGGTGCTGTGCCGCAAGGCTCAGAGGACTGCATGCTGGAAAACAGGCCCCCTAAAGCCTGCTGTGGACTGCCAGGGATAAAACGGCTAGAAAGGTGACGTGTCTGTTCTATGGACTTTTCATTGTGTGAATTAACACCAAGACCGTAATAAGTCATTTTTCTTTTGCCTTTTGTGTGAATAAACACTGACATTTTGATTTACAAACTTGTTTTGCCTCTGTACTGTGTCCGCTTACCCTGCCTACTAGAGCAAATCCTCTCAATATATATATATATATAGAATGACAGCACTCTCAAACACTTTAACACTTTATTCACCCCTGTGGTCGCAATGTTTTCAACTCATTCACAGAGACTCTTTTCAAGCTATAAGCTAAAACGTTGCCACTAGTGTTGAGGGAACTAGTGTTTCAAGTTCGGCGTACAAGGCTCAGGTTATCTAAGAATTCCATTATGAAGTGCAGTACCATGGACCATAAGGGTCCATTCACACATCCGCAACTGTTTTGCAGTCCGCAAATTGCGTATACAAAAAACACGGACACCACATTTTGGGGACCCACATGGCCGGCACTATGATAGAAATGCCTATTCTTGCCCGTGGCTGCAGACAAGAATAGGACATGCTTTATTTTTTTTGCGGTTTTGCTCCTATTTTGCATGAGCTGAACTCAAAGATCTGAAACATTTTCTACATACACAAAAGACCCATTACTCTCAAATATTGTTCACAAATCTGTTTATATCTGTGTTTGTGAGCACTTCTCCTTTTCCGAGATAATCCATCTCACCTCACAGTTGTAGTATATCAAGGCGTTGATTAGACAGCATGAATATTGCACAGGTGTCGCCTTAGACTGCCCACAATAAAAGACCACTCTGAAATGTGCAGTTTGATCACACAGCACAATGCCACAGATGTCGCAACGCTTGAGGGAGCGTGCAATTAGCATGCTGACTGCAGGAATATCTACCAGAGCTGTTGCCCATGCAATGAATGTTCATTTCTCTATCATAAGCCATCTCCAAAAACGGCCTCACAACCGCAGACCACGTATAACCACACCAGCCCAGGACCTGCACATCCAGCATGTTCACCTCCATGATTGTCTGAGACCAGCCACCCGGACAGCTGCAGCAACAATCGGTTTGCATAACCAAAGAATTTCTCCACAAACTGTTAGAAACCGTCTCAGGGAAGCTCATCTGCATCCTCGTCGTCCTCATCGGGGTCTGGACCTGACTGCAGTTCGTCGTCGTAACCGACGTGTGTAGCCAATTGCTCACATTTGATGGCATCTGGCACGTTGGAGAGGCGTTCTGTTCACAGATGAGTACTGGTTTTCACAGTTTAGGGCAGATGGCAGACAGCGTGTGTTGCGTCGTGTGTGTGAGTGATTTGCCAATGTCAACGTTGTGGATTGAGTGGCGGTGGGGTTATTGTATGGGCAGGCGTATGTTATGAACAACGAACACAGGTGCATTTTATTGATGGCATTTTGAATGCACAGAGATACCGTGACGAGATCCTGAGGCCCATTGTTGTGCCATTCATCCACGACCATCACCTCATGCTGCAGTATGATAATGCATGGCCCCATATTGCAAGGATCTGTACACAATTCCTGGAAGCTGAAAACATCCCAGTTCTTGCATGGCCAGCATACTCACCGAAAATGTCACCCATTAATTATGTTTGGGATGCTCTGGATCGGCGTATACGACAGCGTGTTCCAGTTCCTGCCAATATTCTGCAACTTCACACAGCTATTGAAGAGGAGCGGACCAACATTCCACAGGCCACAATCAACAACCTGATCAACTCTATGCGACGGAGATGTGTAGCACTGCGTGAGGCAAATGGTGGCCACGCCAGATACTGACTGGTTTCTATCACTTTTGCCTTATGGCAAGGTGCACCATCGTGCAGGAAAATGCATTGTTCTTCACCAAACTGTTGTTGGATTGTTGGAAGAAGTTGCTGTTGGAGGGTGTTTTGGTACCATTCTTTATTCATGGCTGTGTTTTTGGGAAAAATTGTGAGTGAGCCCACTCCCTTGGAACTCTTCAGACAAGCCTACACCCATTGATCCTGCTGCCTCTATACCGCCAGGACCAACTTCACCCTCACCTACTGTGTCCTTCTCTTATACCATGTAGATTGTAAGCCCTCACGGGCAGGGCCCTCTCTCCTTCTGTACCAGTTTGTAACTCGTCTTGTTCATGCTTAGTGCAATTGTCTGTATTATGTATGTATACCCCTTTTCATATGTACAGCGCTATGGAATTAATGGCACATTGCACACACAGCTCTGCTACATGTCCATTACACAAATAGAACTACTGTGTACACATTACACACAGAGAACTGTACAATAGACTGGTTACACTGACATAGCCCTGCTTTATACACACCTTCCATACATAAAGTACCGCTGCATTCTCCACCAGCACAGTCCTACATGGAGCCTGTGTTCCCCTAACATCTCCCACACACATGGCTGATTACATGACTGTGACATCACCACAGGTCCTATAACCACAATGTAGTATTTGGTCCAGACTCTGGAGCTGCTCCTGGTGAGAGAGATGTCTGTGAGGGGTGGGGCTTCTCGAGAAAGAGGAGGGCTTCATGTGTGTCAGACCTGGCTGCTTCTGATGCAGGGGGTAGGGGGGTGTAAGAGAGAAAGGGAGGCAGTGCATGCTCCCATGTGCACAGGAGGAGTTACAGAAAATCCGTCAGGTGACAGATTCTCTGTAAACTCAGTGAGAGCAGCCTGCTGTGCACAGGAAGCATAGCAAGCTGTAGAACAAAAACAAAAAAAAATTGATAAATAGAAACAATTGAAGAATTGATTTTCCCTACAAAATAAATTATTTAGTGCAATTTTTTTTTTTTTTTTTACAAATGTATCCATATCCATATGTCTTTTTATACTGTGATAACTTTATGGTAATATATGGCAATAATATGGTAATAACTTTGGAACACTTTTACTTATCCAAGCCATTACGATATTTTTTTCTAGTCACACATTGTACTTTATAATAGTTGTGAATGTCAATATGTTTTTATAAAATAATCCAAAATTTACTGAAAATTTACTATTTTCTAAATGTGAATCTCTCTGCATACATCATAAGACAGTTATTAACATTCTCCATATGTCTACTTTCTGTTGGCATCATTTTTTTTGTCATGGCATTTACATTTTTTTGCATGTTGGAAGGCTTAGAATTTTGGAAGCAATTTTAGAAATTTTCATTAATTTCCAAAATTAACTTTTTTTAAGGGTTAATTCCGCTTTGACATCACTTTGTGGGGTTTATATAATAGCAAGCACCCAAAAATAACCCCCTTATAGAAACTTTATATCACTTTATAGAATTTATAACACTTGGCTGTGAAAATGAAACATGTTTGTAAGAAAATGGGTTTAGGTCCAAACTTTCCCTTTTACAAGGGATAAAAGGAGAATATCACTCCACCATTTCTTTTCATTTTCTCCTGAATACAGTAACACTCCATTTGTAGTCTTAAATAGTGAAGAGCGAAGCGAGCTTAGAAACCTAGATCTCAAGTTGTTTCTCTCAAATCCTCGATTTAATGCTGTACGGAGATCCTTCCCCATACAGCATTAAAATGTACGGCCTCTGACGCTATAAAGTGAGTTATTCCCGAAGTCGGTGAATAACTTCAGTGTTTAATTTTTAAACTGAAAAACCATTTTAAAACTTGGATCACCTTGGATATTTATTTATTTATATTATGCTAACGTTATTCTGCAGGTTGATATGATAATAATGTCAAATTTATATATATTTTTTTCATGCTTTACATCTATAGCATTTTAATTTTTCTGCCAATGCATTTTGTCACTGCCTAAAGGTTTGTCTTTTGCAGGACAGATTATTATTTTTCTCAATACCATTTTGGGGTACATTTTGATCACTTGGTATAATGTTTTTTGGGATGCAAGGTGATAAAAAAGCTGTTCTGGCATAAGCATTCACCTAAAGGGGTATATCATGTGATAATGTTATAGAGACAGCCACGGACGCGGTGATATCAAATACAGTATGTATTTTTATGTTGTTTTTTTTTGTAGTTTCATACGGAGCATTCTTTTTAAAAAATCATGTTTTTGTGTGGCCATTTTCTTTGAGCTTTTCATGGAGGCTTGTTTTTTGCGGGGTGAGGTGACGTTTTCATTGGTACCATTTCGGGGTACGTTTTACTATTATATTTTTTGAGAGGTGAGGTGACTAAAAATTTGCTATTTGGGCATGATTTTTATTTATTTATTTTTACAGTGTTCACCAGACAGGGTAGATCATTTGATATTTTTATAGGGCCGATTGTTACAGATGTGGTGATACCAAATATGTCTATTTTTTCATTTTTCTCTACTTTTTTTCCAATTTAAAAATTATTTGAGTAGGGGAAAGGGGAGCTTTTTAAAAAAAAAAAAACCACTTAACTTTTTTGATAATTGTTATTTATTTATTGTATTTTACACTTTGTGTCCCCCATAAGGTGATACAGGATCTTTTAACATTACTATAACATCACATGACTGCTGACTCCCCCCCCCCCCCCCCCCCCGCTCAGAAGCTGGTGCGATTGGTGTGCAGCTGCAATCTCTGAATGGATGTTTCACAATGTACATTCAGAGATAAGTCCTGTCCGATGTGAACTGGTTAAAAACAATATATTATGGAAATATCTGGGATTCTTACATTGTTAAAATATTCTAGCTCTATAATTTATACAGTTGGGACCTGAGTCATAAGTCAAGGGCTTTTAACAGCGTAAGAAAAGATAAGCAGACTTAAATGTTTCCATAAAGTGAGCAAAGGAGAAATACATGTGAAGAGCTATACAAGCTTGTATAGCATATTGATTGCCATGGGAATCACAATAATGCAAAAAAGATAAATGTTATTATATCACAATAATATAACAATACAGCATACACCTTGCAGGCACAAAACCCTCTACTTATGTTTCTATTCCTTACCATAACTGAGTAATTCCCCATAATTACTGAATTAATTTGGTACTTCAAATATACTTTTTTAATGGCTTGTTAATAGAGCCATACAAATCTAGGATACATTGGCATACCACTTGACTCCAGCTTACCCACAGTCTTATTGCACCCTGCAATTCACATTAAAATATTACTTTATGGCATAAGTCATATGTTGGGTGCTTTTTACCAGTGCCCACTTAACAGCTGTGCTCAATCTTGACCATAAGAATGTTAAGCCAATATAAGGTTAACTTACGATATCTCCTTGTTACCTACTCCATGTATAGGTATAGGTGTGCTATCGATAACACAACCGCACAACCATTTTCTAGGGTTTACAAAGAATGGTGTGAAAAGTTAAAAACATCCAGTATGCGGCAGTCCTGTGGGCGAAAATGCCTTGTTGATGCTAGAGGTCAGAGGAGAATGGGCCGACTGATTGAAGCTGATAGAAGAGCAATGTTGACTGAAATAACCACTCGTTACAACCGAGGTATGCAGCAAAGCATTTGTGAAGCCAAAACACGCACAACCTTGAGGCGGGTGGGCTACAACAGCAGAAGATCCCACCGGGTACCACTCATCTCCACTACAAATAGGAAAAAGAGGCTTCAATTTGCACGAGCTCACCAAAATTGAACTGTTGAAGACTGGAAAAATGTTGCCTGTTCTGATGAGTCTCGATTTCTGTTGAGACATTCAAATGGTAGAGTCCGAATTTGGCGTAAACAGAATGAGAACATGTATCCATCATGCCTTGTTACCACTGTGCAGGCTAGTGGTGGTGGTGGTGTAATGGTGTGGGGGATGTTTTCTGGGCACACTTTAGGCCCCTTAGTGCCAATTGGCCATCGTTTAAATGCCACGGGCTGCCTGAGCATTGTTTCTGACCATTTCCATCCCTTCATGACCACCATGTGCCCATCCTCTGATGGCTACTTCCAGCAGGATAATGCACCATGTCACAAAGCTCGAATCATTTCAAATTGGTTTCTTGAACATGAAAATGAGTTCACTGTACTAAAATGGCCCCCACAGTCACCAGATCTCAACCCAATAGAGCATCTTTGGGATGTGGTGGAACGGGAACTTCATGCCTTGGATGTGCATCCCTCAAATCTTCATCAACTGCAAGATGCTATCCTATCAATATGGGCCAACATTTCTAAAGAATGCTATCAGCACCTTGTTGAATCAATGCCACATATAATTAAGGCAGTTCTGAAGGCAAAAGGCGGTCCAACACTGTATTAGTATGGTGTTCCTAATAATTCTTTAGGTGAGTGTATATTATAGTGCATTTGCATTGTGCAGAAGTTGTGTGCGTTTCTGCTGTGATACTGCAGCTACACAGAGTGACAAACGCTATTGGAACAAATAATTTCAACTAGTGTGATACACCAGTTGCCCCTCAAAAAAATTGATTAAAGCAGGGGTGTGATATACCAATAATATACTTTCTATATAGTGCCTTTGGATAGTGCAGCATTTGTTTGCAGTTTTGCTTTGTTGCCGCAGCTACACAGAGTGACAAACGCTATTGGAACAAATCATTTCTACTGGTGTGATATACCAGTTGCCCCCCCCAAAAAACTGATTGAAGCAAGGGTGTGATATACCAATAATATACTTTCCATATAGTACATTTGGGCAGTGAATCATTTGCTTGCAGTTTTGCTCCTTTACCGCAGCTACACAGAAAGACAAATGCTATTGGAACAAATAATTTCTACTGGTGTGATATACCAGTTGCCCCTCCCAAAAAATTGATTGAAGCAGGGGTGTGATATACCAATAATATACTTTCTATATAGTGCATTTACAGTGCTGCCCATAATTATTCATACTCCTTGGCAAATTTTGACTTAAAGTTACTTTTATTCAACCAGCAAGTAATTTTTGGATGGGAAATGACATAGGTGTCCCCCGAAAAATAATAAGATTATGTACAAGAGGCATTATTGTGGAAGAAAAACATTTCTCAGATTTTATTTACATTTGAGCAAAAAATACAAGATGTTCCGCACTGTGGAAAATCTCATTGAATGTCGTCGGAAGCCAAAAGTGACACCTGTGCTGGCCAGGAGGATAGTTAGAGAGGTGAAAAAGAATCCAAGGATCATCACCAAGGCCATCCTGGTGAATCTGGGCTCTGCTGGTGGCAATGTCTCAAGGCACACAATCCAACAGACACTGCACAATGCAGACCAAGGAGGACGCCACTTCTCCAGATAAGGCATACAAAAGCTTGCTTGGCCTTTGCAAAAGCTCATCTGGACAAAGAAAAAGACTTCTGGTCTTCTTTGTTATGGTCAGATAAAACAAAAATTTTATTGTTTGGTCACAATGATGTTTCCTTCATTTGGCTTAAAAAAGGAGAAGCCTTCAACCCAAAGAACACCTTCCCCACTGTAAAACATGGTGGTGGGAACCTAACGCTTTGGGGGTGTTTTTCAGCCAATGGACTAGGGAACCTCACAGTAAACCGTACCATGAAAAAAGAACAATACATGAGGATTCTCAACGACAACATCAGGCAGTCTGCAGAGAAACTTGGCCTTGGGCACCAGTAGACATTTCAGCATGACAATGACCCAAAACACACAGCAAAAGTGGTGAAGAAATGGTTAACAGGCAACAATATTAACGTTTTGGAGGGGCCCAGCCAGAGTCCAGACTTAAATCCAATTGAGAATCTGTGGAGGGAGCTAAAGATCAGGGTGATGGCAAGAAGACCCTCCAACTTGAAAGATTTGGACCTCATTGCTAAAGATGAATGAGCAAAAATACCTGTGGAGAAATGCAAAAAGCTGGTCTCCAATTATTGGAAGCGTTTGCTTGCTGTAATAGCCAATAAAGGCTTTTCTATTGATTATTGAGAAAGGCATAAATAATTTTGGACTGGACACTTTTTGCACAAATGTAAATAAAAGCCGAGAAATGTTTTTTCCCCACAATAATGCCTCTTGTACATCGTCTTATTATCTTTTGGGAGACACCTATGTCATTTACCGTCAAAAAATTACTTGCTGGTTGAATAAAAGTAACTTTAAGTGAAAGTTTGCCAGGGGTATAAATAATTATGGGCAGCACTGTAGGTAGTGCAGCATTTGATATATTTGTTGAATAATTTCAACTGGTGTAAAATATAAGTTGCCCCCCCCCAAAAAAAAAAACTGAATGAAGCAGGGGTGTTATATACCTATAATATACTTTCTATATAGTGCATTTGGGTAATGCAGCATTTGTTTGTGGTTTTGCTGCATTACGGCAGCTACACAGAGTGACAAACGCTATTAGAACAAATAATTTCAATTGGTGTGATATACCAGTGTCCCCCCCAAAAAAAGTGATTGAAGCAGGGTTGTTATATACCAATAATATACTTTCTATATAGTGCATTTGGGTAGTGCAGCATTTGTTTGCAGTTTTGCTGCGTTACCGCAGCTACAGAGTGGCGAACGCTATTGGAACAAATAATTTCTACTGGTGTGATACACCAGTTGCTTCCCCCAAAAACTGAGGCAGGGGTGTGATATACCTCCTTCCACAAATACTGCTCTTCTAAAGGGACTTTTATCAAAGGGTCATTTTGAAAATGACAGTCACAGGAAGAGGTAGGCCATTCCGCAGAGGTGGTAGGGGTTGGGCAGGTGCACCAGGCTGGAGCCTAAGTGGGAATTTGCAGAAGGTGCGTGCGATCACCCAGATCAGCCCAAGTTGGGTGGTCCCAGCTGTTGCTGCCTACTCTGAGATCTCTAAAGTCAGTGCTGGTGAAGGGGACGATGATGACGTGTCTATGGACGTCACGTGGGTGCCCACAAGAGAGGAAGAGGAGGGGAGTTCAGAGGGAGAGACGGAGCAGCAGATAGGCAGGAGAAGGAGGAGAAGCAGGCAGAACTTACAGTGCACAGGAAGCAAAATGCAGACTGGTAATGTATCTGGAGGGAGCCATCCACCATTGCACGGTCACATCCTGGGGCTCCCAGTGCAGGCTTTTTTTAACGTGTCCGCTGTTGACAATAGTGTTGCCATCTTTATTGGGCAGGTTCTGAAGAGCTTGTTATTTTTTCAGACTTCTGCGGCCATTTGATGAGATCACTACTGGTCAGTTGCAACCAGGGCGCAATCAGTGACTTTGTACCTTACGCCTCCTTTCTTGAGCATGCATTGCGTCGTGTCATTGATCAAGCCGCCGAGGAGCAGGAGCAGGAAGATGAGGAAGTTGCAATGCTGGATGAATTCCCAGGGGGGCTACTCTATCTGAGACAAGTCAACAGGAGTCTGAAGGAGTCAGAGGAGGATGGTGCCGGCGTGGAGCAGGAGCAAGAAGAGCATGCTTTATACTTTTCTGGGATCCCTGCTGTTGTCTGTGGCTGGGGGGAGGAGACCGAGGACAACATTATTCTGGACGATGAGCAGGAGCCAGGCCACTCCACTGCTTCCAATTTAGTGCAAATGGGGGCCTTCATGCTCCAGTGTTTGAAGAGGGACCCCCGTATAAAAAGCATAAAGGGAAAGGACCAGTACTGGGTGAAATGCTGCATAATGCTTTTGCAGGCACTGGCAGAGGAATTTCTACTTACAGAGAAACAGTTGCAGGTACCAATCCAACAGCGCATACAAGAAGAAAGCAGTTTGAAGATGTGTTGGTCACTTCAGATATGAGATCATTCTTGCAGCCAACCCATCGACAGCAGCCCTCCGGATCCAGCCTCAGGGAATGCCTAGACCGTCAGGTGTCCGACTACATCGTGTTAACAGCCGATGTGGATGCTCTGAGAAGCGAGGAGCGAGGAACCCCTGGACTACTGGGTGCGCAGGCTTGACCTGTGGCCAGAGCTGGCACAATTTGCCATAGAACTCTTGGCTTGCCACTCGTCTGTCCGAAAGTACGCTCAGTGCAGCAGGGGGGATCGTGACCGATAAGCGCACTCGCGTAGCTCACGACAGTGTGGACTAACTCACATTTCTAAAAATTAATGAGGCATTGATCTCGGAGGAATTCAACACATGTAACGAGTCGACCACGTTTAATTGAATTTCCTCATGACAGCAGACAAATATCCACCACCACCCAGAACAAATAATGGTCCCTGTCTTAGGTAAATAAACGGCATAAAAAGCCTTTTCTGTCTGGTGAATGCCTATTGTCTTGGGTCTCGGAGGAATTCAACACCTGTGACAACCACGTGTTTCAACTATTATCATTAGGGCTTTTTTTCAAGAGGGGAGATTTTGTTAGCCATGTTTTTAATCCAAATTAATATTTTTAGTTCTTTTAAATATATGTATTTGACCTGTATTTGTACTGGCCTTCAGTAAAATTGATATCCATTGACCGTCTAATATACCTCCAACCATATAATCACTTGATCTTTTCTGTACAGTAAATGCATAATTTTTGGGACCTGTAATACACTGGCCTGCAGTAAAATTGATATCCAATGACCGTGTAATCTACCTCCAGCCACATACTTAATTGTTCTTTTCTGTATGCTAAATGCATAATTTTTGGAACCTGTAGTCCACTGTCCTGCTGTAACATTGATATCCAATGACCGTGTAATCTACCTCCAGCCACATACTTACTTGTTCTTTTCTGTCTGGTGAATGCATCATTTCTGGGGACTGTAGTCCACTGGCCTGCTGTAAAATTTATATCCAATGACCGTGTAATTTACCTCCAGCCACATACTTACTTGTTCTTTTCTGTACGGTGACTGAATAATTGTTATTATGATTGTGTTTTATTTTAAGAGGGGTGATTTTGTTAGCCATGTTTTTAATCCAATTTTATATTTTTAGCTCTTTTAAACATACACTACGTGCAGAATTATTAGGCAAATGAGTATTTTCACCACATCATCCTCTTTATGCATGTTGTCTTACTCCAAGCTGTATAGGCTCGAAAGCCTACTACCAATTAAGCATATTAGGTGATGTGCATCTCTGTAATGAGAAGGGGTGTGGTCTAATGACATCAACACCCTAGATCAGGTGTGCATAATTATTAGGCAACTTCCTTTCCTTTGGCAAAATGGGTCAAAAGAAGGACTTGACAGGCTCAGAAAAGTCAAAAATAGTGAGATATCTTGCAGAGGGATGCAGCACTCTTAAAATTGCAAAGCTTCTGAAGCGTGATCATCGAACAATCAAGCATTTCATTCAAAATAGTCAACAGGGTCGCAAGAAGCGTGTGGAAAAACCAAGGCGCAAAATAACTGCCCATGAACTGAGAAAAGTCAAGCGTGCAGCTGCCAAGATGCCACTTCCCACCAGTTTGGCCATATTTCAGAGCTGCAACATCACTGGAGTGCCCAAAAGCACAAGGTGTGCAATACTCAGAGACATGGCCAAGGTAAAAAAGGCTGAAAGACGACCACCACTGAACAAGACACACAAGCTGAAACATCAAGACTGGGCCAAGAAATATCTCAAGACTAATTTTTCTAAGGTTTTATGGACTGATGAAATGAGAGTGAGTCTTGATGGGCCAGATGGCTGGATTGGTAAAGGGCAGAGAGCTCCAGTCCGACTCAGACGCCAGCAAGGTGGAGGTGGAGTACTGGTTTGGGCTGGTATCATCAAAGATGAGCTTGTGGGGCCTTTTTGGGTTGAGGATGGAGTCAAGCTCAACTCCCAGTCCTACTGCCAGTTTCTGGAAGACACCTTCTTCAAGCAGTGGTACAGGAAGAAGTCTGCAAGGTAAGAAAAACATGATTTTCATGCAGGACAATGCTCCATCACACGCGTCCAAGTACTCCCCAACGTGGCTGGCAAGAAAGGGTATAAAAGAAGAAAATCTAATGACATGGCCTCCTTGTTCACCTGATCTGAACCCCATTGAGAACCTGTGGTCCATCATCAAATGTGAGATTTACAAGGAGGGAAAACAGTACACCTCTCTGAACAGTGTCTGGGAGGCTGTGGTTGCTGCTGCACGCAATGTTCATGGTGAACAGATCAAAACACTGACAGAATCCATGGATGGCAGGCTTTTGAGTGTCCTTGCAAAGAAAGGTGGCTATATTGGTCACTGATTTGTTTTTGTTTTGTTTTTGAATGTCAGAAATGTATATTTGTGAATGTTGAGATGTTATATTGGTTTCACTGGTAAAAATAAATAATTGAAATGGGTATATATTAGTTTTTTGTTAAGTTGCCTAATAATTATGTACAGTAATAGTCACCTGCACACACAGATATCCCCCTAAAATAGCTAAAACTAAAAACAAACTAAAAAGTACTTCCAAAAATATTCAGCTTTGATATTAATGAGTTTTTTGGGTTCATTGAGAACATGGTTGTTGTTCAATAATAAAATGAATCCTCAAAAATACAACTTGCCTAATAATTCTGCACTCCCTGTATGCATTTGACCTGTATTTGTACTGACCTGCAGTAAAATTGATATCCATTGACCTTGTAATATACCTTTGGCCACATAATCACTTGATCTTTTCTGTCCTGTGAATGCCTAATGTTTGGGGCCTGTAGTCCATGGCCTACAGTAAAATTTTTATCCATTGGGCCCTATTCTCTTCAATATATTTATTAATGATCTTGTAGAAGGCTTGCATAGTAAAGTATCAATTTTCGCAGATGACACTAAACTGTGTAAAGTAATTTACACTGATGAGGACAGTATACTACTACAGAGGGATCTGGATAGATTGGAGGCTTGGGCAGATAAGTGGCAGATGGGGTTTAACACTGATAAATGTAAAGTTATGCACATGGGAAGGAAAAATGCAAGTCAACCGTACATACTAAATGGTAAAACACTCGGTAACACTGACATGGAAAAGGATCTAGGAATTTTAATAAACAGCAAACTAAGCTGCAAAAACCAGTGTCAGGCAGCTGCTGCCAAGGCCAACAAGATAATGGGTTGCATCAGAAGGGGCATAGATTCCCGTGATAAGAACATAGTCCTACCACTTTACAAATCGCTAGTCAGACCACACATGGAGTACTGTGTACAGTTCTGGGCTCCTGTAAACAAGGCAGACATAGCAGAGCTGGAGAAGGTCCAGAGGAGGGCAACTAAAGTAATAACTGGAATGGGGCAACTACAGTACCCTGAATGATTATCAAAATTAGAGTTATTCACTTTAGAAAAAAGACGACTGAGGGGAGATCTAATTAATATGTATAAATATATCAAGGGTCAGTACAGAGATCTATCCCATCAGCTATTTATCCCCAGGACTGTGACTGTGACGAGGGGACATCCTCTGCGCCTGGAGGAAAGAAGGTTTGTACACAAACATAGAAAAGGATTCTTTACGGTAAGAGCAGTGAGAATATGGAACTCTCTGCCTGAGGAGGTGGTGATGGTGAGTACAATAAAGGAATTCAAGAGGGCCATGGACGTATTTCTGGAGCTTAATAATATTACAGGCTATAGCTACTAGAGAGGGGTCTTCCTCTGGATCAACTTGCGGGATAACAGGCCGAACTGGATGGACAAATGTCTTTTTTCGGCCTTATGTACTATGTTATGTACTATGTTACATTGACTGCATAATGTACCTCGAGCTACATAATCAAAATTTCTTTTATGTCAGGTGAATGCCTAATTTTTAAAGCCCATACTCCTGTGGCCTAAAATAAAAAATTTCTAGGCTCCAACAGGGCACATTTCAGAGAATTTCCTTTTAAGACGCATAAAAATGTCTCCTAATTAGGATACATATTTTTTGTTTGAATTTTTGTCATTGATCCCCCTCTAGTATGTCACTGTCCATGTTGTGGGACTATTTGTGCACTTCTACTAAGTATTTGGTGGCTGCAAATATGAGCTGAAGGTTTTTCAGGATTGCCTGCCATTAAAGTGAATGGGGCCCACTGCAAACTTATGGTTTGTGAACATTTGATCACGTTCACACGATCGCGTTTGAGAACTGTCCTGGCCGATGTCCGTCCATCACTTATGATGAGGCACTTACTGAGCTATGTCAGGCTCTGTTTTCTGAACTTGTCTTTTATAAGAGGTAAAGCATATGTTGCAAATATTGATACTCATTTGCGTCCAACTTTCTCACAACTCTTTTGTGTGCAGATATGTGTCTTGTTATCCAGCACTTTTGAAGTAGCCTTCTACCAAGCAACTGAGATAAAGACAAGGCTGGCATCATAAAAGAGTGTCATGAATATACTGTAATTAGCTATGCTGAGATCCTCCACAGTGATATCATAAGGTAGGGGATGAATATATAAAGAGTAAGTTGAAAAACCAGGGCTGGGTGTAATTCTTGGTGCTCACAGAAGTAGTGAAGATAAGTCTCTGCCTGCCCCAGTATTGTCTATGTCCATCTACATGAGTTTTAGGTTTCTGGTTTATTTCCTTTTTCCTTTTATTTTAAGACACTATTGTGTATTCTATTACTGTATGTTTTTGTTACACTTTTTTGTATATACTGTATATATACACTGAGCAAAAATATAAACGCAACACTTTCGGTTTTGCTCCCATCTCAGGAGGGAAGAGGGAGATGCAGGGGAGAGCAACAAGGCGCAATCCAAAGAATTAGATCAATTGGTGGTGAATATCTCTTTTATTGAGCTTACCTCTGACCAGATAAAGGTATTGAGCTATGGGTTGACTTCTTGTCCACCATCTACGAGTGACTGGTTTCACATTGAACTAGATTTGCAAACGTTTTTTAGAAGATTGCGATTGAATGGCTTCTTTGCATCAAAAATTATCATATCCGATCACTCCGCTACTATATATACTCCCTAAAATCCACTAAAGCTTAATAGATCCTCCCGGTAGATCTATTGTCTTGGGTAAGGGATCTATATTTAGTAATATAGCCATCTTCCTTTATGAGATACTCCACATACATGCTCTTAATGCCCCCTCATATACTAGCCATTTTTTGTTTGTACGGGATATTGTATTACCAAGTCATTTTTTTTCTGGTCTCATTTGATGTGGTCTCTTTATACAGGGAGTGCAGAATTATTAGGCAAATAAGTATTTTGACCACATCATCCTCTTTATGCATGTTGTCTTACTCAAAGCTGTATAGGCTCGAAAGCCTACTACCAATTAAGCATATTAGGTGATGTGCATCTCTGTAATGAGAAGGGGTGTGGTCTAATGACATCAACACCCTATATCAGGTGTGCATAATTATTAGGCAACTTCCTTTCCTTTGGCAAAATGGGTCAAAAGAAGGACTTGACAGGCTCAGAAAAGTCAAAAATAGTGGGATATCTTGCAGAGGGATGCAGCACTCTTAAAATTGCAAAGCTTCTGAAGCGTGATCGTCGAACAATCAAGCGTTTCATTCAAAATAGTCAACAGGGTCGCAAGAAGCGTGTGGAAAAACCAAGGCGCAAAATAACTGCCCATGAACTGAGAAAAGTCAAGCGTGCAGCTGCCAAGATGCCACTTGCCACCAGTTTGGCCATATTTCAGAGCTGCAACATCACTGGAGTGCCCAAAAGCACAAGGTGTGCAATACTCATAGACATGGCCAAGGTAAGAAAGGCTGAAAGACGTCCACCACTGAACCAGACACACAAGCTGAAACGTCAAGACTGGGCCAAGAAATATCTCAAGACTGATTTTTCTAAGGTTTTATGGACTGATGAAATGAGAGTGAGTCTTGATGGGCCAGATGGATGGGCCGTGGCTGGATTGGTAAAGGGCAGAGAGCTCCAGTCCGACTCAGACGCCAGCAAGGTGGAGGTGGAGTACTGGTTTGGGCTGGTATCATCAAAGATGAGCTTGTGGGGCCTTTTCGGGTTGAGGATGGAGTCAAGCTCAACTCCCAGTCCTACTGCCAGTTTCTGGAAGACACCTTCTTCAAGCAGTGGTACAGGAAGAAGTCTGCATCCGTCAAGAAAAACATGATTTTCATGCAGAACAATGCTCCATTACACGCGTCCAAGTACTCCACAGCGTGGCTGGCAAGAAAGGGTATAAAAGAAGAAAATCTAATGACATGGCCTCCTTGTTCACCTGATCTGAACCCCATTGAGAACCTGTGGTCCATCATCAAATGTGAGATTTACAAGGAGGGAAAACAGTACACCTCTCTGAACAGTGTCTGGGAGGCTGTGGTTGCTGCTGCACGCAATGTTGATGGTGAACAGATCAAAACACTGACAGAATCCATGGATGGCAGGCTTTTGAGTGTCCTTGCAAAGAAAGGTGGCTATATTGGTCACTGATTTGTTTTTGTTTTGTTTTTGAATGTCAGAAATGTATATTTGTGAATATTGAGATGTTATATTGGTTTCACTGGTAAAAATAAATAATTGAAATGGGTATATATTTGTTTTTTGTTAAGTTGCCTAATAATTATGCACAGTAATAGTCACCTGCACACACAGATATCCCCCTAAAATAGCTAAAACTAAAAACAAACTAAAAACTACTTCCAAAAATATTCAGCTTTGATATTAATGAGTTTTTTGGGTTCATTGAGAACATGGTTGTTGTTCAATAATAAAATTAATCATCAAAAATACAACTTGCCTAATAATTCTGCACTCCCTGTATACTTCAAATTAACACAATAGTGGTTTGTTGGCTGTCAGTGTGGTGCTTGCCAACATAGGCTTCTCTCCTGATGGTGCACGGTTTGTCATTCAACCTTTGGAGGTGGTCCTGAGGAGGAATTATTTCCACTTTGGGGATACCTTTTACCAACAACAACGAGGTATGGCGATGGGGTCCAATGTGGCCCCTACATATGCAAACATCTACATAGCCGATGTTGAGGACAGACTAGTGTACTAATCAATATTTATGCAGAGGATCCTGTGCTGGTGGCACTACATCGATGATTTTTTTTTATTTGGACAGGTACAATGGAAGAACTAGGGGTCTTCATCGACATTTAAATATGGGTGTCCCGGGATTACAGGTCACCAGAACTGTGTCAGAAAATGAAATGCGAGGTAGACAGATCAGCCGCACTCACCATCCGTGTTCACATTTTTATTGCAGGGTAAATTCCGGGGGCAGACTCACATGGAGCATCAATGAACAGCGATGGCCGTTTCGCGGTGTGACCGCTTCTTCCGGCTGTTTGATACACTTTAGGAATCGCGTGCTCACAGTTTTATAGCGTCATCTGGGGGAGGGTTCAACCGACCCATAACTTAGCAACCCTTGACGCTACAGCAACAGCATGCGCGCAAGACATAAGTACATGGATACAATTTAAAAACATCAATACCAAAGATACAAAAGATACAAAAAGTGACAGGAAGCTGACACATATGGGAGAAATAATATCTGTGCATCTATAAGGGAGGAGCTGCGTACACATTCAAAAGATGTCGAACATTTAGGGACATCCTGGTGCGCAGCCGCTACAGTGAGTGGAAACCGCGCAATTGGTTGTTACTCGGTAAGCCGGTTGGCAACTATCGCTGTGGTGACTGTTCACTGTGCGGTTACATGCTTCAAGGCCGCCACCTCTTTTTTGGAGGCATTGAACATTGTGTTAACAATTTATTAACTGCAGAGTAACATTTGTGGTTTATGTACTGATCTGCGTGTGGGTCCTACTATGTAGGAAAAACTAAAAGATCCTTAATGGAGCGGGTACGAGAGCACCGCAATTCAATTAGAACAGGCAAGGGACGCACTCGCCTCATTGAACATGTACGGTGTCAACATGGAGGGGATGCGAGCGTCCTGCGTTTTGCGGCTTTGGAACATGTTCCCCCATTATTACAGGGAGGTGATAGACACCGTACCCTGCTCCAAAAGGAGGCTTGGTTTATTATTAAAACCGGTGCCACCGGATATTTAGGGTCTAAACGAGCGTAATGATCTATTGGTCTTTATTGAATAGGGTGACATGTAAATACGCCTCCATTTAAAACATATTATTTACTACGGGGAACCAGCAGTGAATGTGTACGCAGCTCCTCCCTTATAGATGCACAGATATTATTTCTCCCATATGTGTCAGCTTCCTGTCACTTTTTGTATCTTTCGTATCTTTGGTATTGATGTTTTTAAATTGTATTCATGTACTTATGTCTTGCGCGCGCGCTGTTGCTGTAGTGTCAATGGTTGCTAAGTGATGGGTCGGTTGAACCCTCCCCCAGATGACGCCATAAAACTGTGCGCACACGATTCCTAAAGTGTATCAAACAGCCGGAAGAAGCGGTCACACCGCGAAACGGCCGTCGCTGTTCATTGATGCTCCATGTGAGTCTGCCCCCGGAATTTACCCTGCAATAAAAATGTGAACACGGATGGTGACTGCGGTTGATCTGTCAAGCCTTGCACCCCCCTCTCTGGATGGTCGGAGGAGGCCAGGATTAGGTTCCTCATTATTTCAGGTGAGAGAACGGTGCCCTCAGTGCCTCTCGTTATATTTGTGTCAGAAAATGAATTGCAATTTTTAGATGTTAAGGTATATTTTGAAGATGGTCGCATTAAAACTGATTTGTATCAAAAACCCACTGATAGGAATAATCTGTTTGAATATAATAGTAATCATCAGCGTAAGATGGTTGAATCACTCCCATGGAGTCAATTGCTCAGAGTAAGGCGGGTGGTCTCTGATGAACAAAGGTTTGATATAAGAATTTAAGAAATCTGTAGAAGATTTATGAATAGGGGTTATCCCCGGAGGTTGTTACAGAGATCGTGTAATGAGATAAGGACGGTTGATAGGAATAGCACATTACAATCATAATGTAAAATTAGTGAAATAAGGAGAATTCCATTTATCTCTACATTTGGTAGCCATAGTAGTAAAATAGCAAGCATATTGAAAAAAGTGGCATATCTTACATAAAGGGTTCCCCCCAATACAAGAATTTGAGGTACCCCCTTTGAAGGCCTATAAGAAGAAGGCCAAATTAAGAGATCGTCTGGTAAAAGTCGATATAGGTAGTGCACAGGTGGACAGGCAGCGATATCTTGCCCCACGTAGGAATGGCAACTTTCCTTGTTTGGGTTGTTGCAATTGTGGTAACATGATTAAAGGGGACACTTTTGTGCCCCCCTATACAGGATACAGATATAAGATTAAAGGATATTATACATGTCGATCGAAGGATGTGATTTATATGATTCAATGCCCTTGTAGCTTGATCTACATTGGGGAAACAACGATGGAAATTAGGGAAAGAATCAATAAACACAAAAGTACTATTAGAAAGGTAATGCTGGACAAACCAGTAGCGAAACACTTTGTTGATTGTGGCCACTTGATCAATCAATTAAGAGTCTGAGTAATTGACTCCGTGCGATTCTTGAGGAGAGGCGGTTTTGCACAGTTGGTGATCTACAAGGTCAAACATTGTGACTGAAATGGAAGGTCCCTAGAGATATGCAGAATTGCCCCTTAATCAGTAGGCTCTGATTCAATAATGTAGTATAGTTGCGGTTTCCAAGGTAACATGATGCCTTCTATGTTAGAGGCAGGCTTTGCTGGCTGTGAGCGTGTGATGTGATCATGTGATCGGAGTGTGAAAGTAGACTTAAACACAATCGTGGATATGAGCCACGTACAAAACCCGGAGTGGACTGTGGGGAGTAAGCACCCACCCAGCTCTTTGCTTACTCCCAGTAAAAGCCAGGCCCCGATTAGCTGAAACCAGCTATACTAGTTAACAAGAGTATCCACTATCTATTTTAGTAGACGCACAATCTAACAGCTTTTACTCCACCAAGGCGGGGTACCTTGGTGGCACGTCTCAGGTGCACCACAGCAAACCTCGATATGCATCTCCTTTATAGGTTTCTTGCACTATTCTGGGAGATACATACCATCCTTCATATGAGGCCTGTCACTGCCTCACACCCTCCAAGTACCAAATTTGTGTTGGTTTTTATTAGGCCAATCTGTTCATTGTTCTGCAAACCGTTTAACACATAACTAATAAATGCATGTAATAAGAGTCTATGTAAAATGTAAAGAGAAGATAATGAACTTATTTCTTTATGGCTCCCAACATTTTACTCCCTTTTGACATCTGCCAACGTTCAGTGAAACAGATGGTGATAATCTCAAATTTGCTGGTTGCCGGAAGATAATCTTCATGCCTCTCTTACTAAACTGTTACATGTCTTTATTTTAATGAGTGCCTGAATATTTAAAAATCAAGTACTGTATCTGCAAGGAAAAAGTTAATGGACTTATCTTGAACTTTTATGTGAGAAGAAGGAAATACAACCATGGTGGTCGTCTCTGAGCTATGATCATTGCCAAGTCTACTGTAACATCCAGCTTTCAACAGATACTGTAACTGCACTAAACTGCACTAAAGAAAATACATACAAGGTGTCTTTAGAAACATCTTCTGTTCTTCGTTTATATTAAACAAGTGTTTTCTATTTTTCCTAGAACTTTACTGAGGCCTACATTGAGTCAGTTTAGCCAATGATAAAAACAAACACATATTGCTAATAAGCAGGAAAAACTGTTTTCAGTACAGTGGGTTAAAAACAGATGAATACTTATAGATTTGAACAATATTGCGATACTATTCTGTAATCCATGGGATAAAGGAGCATCATTGTTTGGCCTCTTGCACACGAACGTGTGCACTGCGCATTACAGATGGGGACCCATTCACTTGAATAGGTCTGCAATTACGGAGATGCGGAACAGAAGCACAGATCGGAACCCCATGGAAGCACTATGGAGTGCTTCCGTGGTGTTTCTGTCCATGCCTCCGCACCGCAAAAAAATAGAACTTGTTCTATTTTTTGCAGTACAGACGGATTACGGACCCATTCAAGTTGAATGGGTCTTAATCCTTCCCGGCCACTGCACGGACGTTGCCCGTGCATTGGGGACCGCAAATTGCGGTCCCCAATGCACGGAACAGATGCACAACTTTCGTGTGCAAGAGGCCTTAACCTTTTTGCAGCGAAGACAGATTACGGACCCATTCAAGTTGAATGGGTCTCAATCCTTCCCGGCCACTGCACGCACGTTGCCCGTGCATTGGGGGACCGCAAATTGCGGTCCCCAATGCACGGAACAGATGCACAACTTTTGTGTGCAAGAAGCCTTAACCTTTCGCCCATTTTTATGGACTAAGCGAATGTGAATGTGCAACAACATGATCAGCTACCTTTCAGTCCCTTAATAATCACCCATATGACCTTTACACTGACCAGGGTACATGGAAAACCATGGGTATAAGTACAGTAAGCAAATTTACAGATTTACTTATTTGCAAAAATTATAAAATAACTCTAGTATTATGAGGTAAAAATAGTGATAAAAATGAGTGATAATAAGTACAATGATCTAAAGGAAATGTTCATACATATTACTATTAGATACAATGCATTCAGATAGTCTTCAGATCCTTTCACTTTTTCACATTTTGTTTTGATACAGCCTTTTGCTAAAATTAGAAAAAAATAACTGTACAATCTGCACTCAATAACCCATCAAAGTGAAAACAGAATTAAAAAAATGTTTGGAAATGTATTAAAAAGAAAAAAATGTTTTTCATGGACATAAGTATTCAGATTAGGGATGAGCGAACTCGAACTGTATAGTTCGGGTTCGTACCGAATTTTGGGGTGTCCGTGACACGGACCCGAACCCGGACATTTTCGTAAAAGTCCGGGTTCGGGTTCGGTGTTCGTCGCTTTCTTGGCGCTTTTGTGACGCTTTCTTGGCGCTTTTTGAAAGGCTGCAAAGCAGCCAATCAACAAGCGTCATACTACTTGCCCCAAGAGGCCGTCACAGCCATGCCTACTATTGGCATGGCTGTGATTGGCCAGAGCACCATGTGACCCAGCCTCTATTTAAGCTGGAGTCACATAGCGCCGCCCGTCACTCTGCTCTGATTAGCGTAGGGAGAGGTTGCGGATGCGACAGTAGGGCGAGATTAGGCAGATTAACTCCTCCAAAGGACTTCACTTGATTAATCGATCGATCTGCAGCTGTGCATCATTGAGCTGCTGAAATTCAAATGCTCACTCACTGTTTTTAGGCTGCCCAGACCGTTTGTCAGTCACTTTTTTCTGGGGTGATCGGCGGCCATTTTGTGTCTTGTGCGGTGCTGCGACCAAGTGCATCCAAGCTGCGACCAAGTGCATTTAACCCTCAATGGTGTGGTTGTTTTTTGGCTAAAGCCTACATCAGGGTGAAGCTGTCACACCAAGTGCATTTAACCAGCAATAGTCTGTTCATTTTTTTGGCCATATACTAAATCAGGGGCAAGCTGCGCCTGTCACCAAGTGCATTTAACCCTCAATGGTGTGGTTGTTTTTTGGCTAAAGCCTACATCAGGGTGAAGCTGTCACACCAAGTGCATTTAACCAGCAATAGTCTGTTCATTTTTTGGCCATATACTACATCAGGGGCAAGCTGCGCCCGTCACCAAGTGCATTTAACCCTCAGTAGTGTGGTGCGTCAAGCTGTGACACCAAGTGCATTTAACCAGCAATAGTCTGTTCATTTTTTGGCCATATACTAAATCAGGGGCAAGCTGCGCCCGTCACCAAGTGCATTTAACCAGCAATAGTGTGGTTATTTTTTGGCCATATCCCAGTCTAATTCTGTCACTAAATCCATACCGGTCACCCAGCGCCTAAATACTAGGCCTCAAATTTATATCCCGCTAAATCTCTCGTTACCGCTGTCCTGTTGTGGCTGGGAAAGTTATTTAGTGTCCGTCAAAGCACATTTTTTGTTCTGGGTTGAAGTACAATTCCCAATTTAGCAATTTCATAATTTAGTGGTTCCTGCTATATCAGAGCTATTTGAAATCTATCCCTAAAAGGGTATATAATATTCAAGGTGCACATTGGGTCATTCAGAATAACTTCACACACACCCGCTACTGTGTATTTCCAAGTCTAATTCTGTCACTAAACCCATACCTGTCACCCAGCGCCTAAATACTAGGCCTCAAATTTATATCCTGCTAAATCTCTCGTTACCGCTGTCCTGTTGTGGCTGGGAAAGTTATTTAGTGTCCGTCAAAGCACATTTTTTGTTCTGGGTTGAAATACAATTCCCAATTTAGCAATTTCATAATTTAGTGGTTCCTGCTATATCAGAGCTATTTGAAATCTATCCCTAAAAGGGTATATAATATTCAAGGTGCACATTGGGTCATTCAGAATAACTTCACACACACCCGCTACTGTGTATTTCCAAGTCTAATTCTGTCACTAAACCCATACCTGTCACCCAGCGCCTAAATACTAGGCCTCAAATTTATATCCTGCTAAATCTCTCGTTACCGCTGTCCTGTTGTGGCTGGGAAAGTTATTTAGTGTCCGTCAAAGCACATTTTTTGTTCTGGGTTGAAATACAATTCCCAATTTAGCAATTTCATAATTTAGTGGTTTCTGCTATATCAGAGCTATTTGAAATCTATCCCTAAAAGGGTATATAATATTCAAGGTGCACATTGGGTCATTCAGAATAACTTCACACACACCCGCTACTGTGTATTTCTAAGTCTAATTCTGTCACTAAACCCATACCTGTCACCCAGCGCCTAAATACTAGGCCTCAAATTTATATCCTGCTAAATCTCTCGTTAACGCTGTCCTGTTGTGGCTGGGAAAGTTATTTAGTGTCCGTCAAAGCACATTTTTTGTTCTGGGTTTAAATACAATTCCCAATTTAACAATTTCATAATTTAGTGGTTTCTGCTATATC
Organism: Bufo gargarizans; assembly: GCF_014858855.1. Taxonomy (NCBI): domain Eukaryota; kingdom Metazoa; phylum Chordata; class Amphibia; order Anura; family Bufonidae; genus Bufo; species Bufo gargarizans. Next base: position 237,830,441 of record NC_058080.1, read on the forward strand.
AGAGCTATTTGAAATCTATCCCTAAAAGGGTATATAATATTCAAGGTGCACATTGGGTCATTCAGAATAACTTCACACACACCCGCTACTGTGTATTTCTAAGTCTAATTCTGTCACTAAACCCATACCTGTCACCCAGCGCCTAAATACTAGGCCTCAAATTTATATCCTGCTAAATCTCTCGTTAACGCTGTCCTGTTGTGGCTGGGAAAGTTATTTAGTGTCCGTCAAAGCACATTTTTTGTTCTGGGTCTAAATACAATTCCCAATTTAACAATTTCATAATTTAGTGGTTTCTGCTATATCAGAGCTATTTGAAATCTATCCCTAAAAGGGTATATAATATTCAAGGTGCACATTGGGTCATTCAGAATAACTTCACACACACCCGCTACTGTGTATTTCCAAGTCTAATTCTGTCACTAAACCCATACCTGTCACCCAGCGCCTAAATACTAGGCCTCAAATTTATATCCTGCTAAATCTCTCGTTAACGCTGTCCTGTTGTGGCTGGGAAAGTTATTTAGTGTCCGTCAAAGCACATTTTTTGTTCTGGGTTGAAGTACAATTCCCAATTTAGCAATTTCATAATTTAGTGGTTCCTGCTATATCAGAGCTATTTGAAATCTATCCCTAAAAGGGTATATAATATTCAAGGTGCACATTGGGTCATTCAGAATAACTTCACACACACCCGCTACTGTGTATTTCCAAGTCTAATTCTGTCACTAAACCCATACCTGTCACCCAGCGCCTAAATACTAGGCCTCAAATTTATATCCTGCTAAATCTCTCGTTACCGCTGTCCTGTTGTGGCTGGGAAAGTTATTTAGTGTCCGTCAAAGCACATTTTTTGTTCTGGGTTGAAATACAATTCCCAATTTAGCAATTTCATAATTTAGTGGTTCCTGCTATATCAGAGCTATTTGAAATCTATCCCTAAAAGGGTATATAATATTCAAGGTGCACATTGGGTCATTCAGAATAACTTCACACACACCCGCTACTGTGTATTTCCAAGTCTAATTCTGTCACTAAACCCATACCTGTCACCCAGCGCCTAAATACTAGGCCTCAAATTTATATCCTGCTAAATCTCTCGTTACCGCTGTCCTGTTGTGGCTGGGAAAGTTATTTAGTGTCCGTCAAAGCACATTTTTTGTTCTGGGTTGAAATACAATTCCCAATTTAGCAATTTCATAATTTAGTGGTTTCTGCTATATCAGAGCTATTTGAAATCTATCCCTAAAAGGGTATATAATATTCAAGGTGCACATTGGGTCATTCAGAATAACTTCACACACACCCGCTACTGTGTATTTCTAAGTCTAATTCTGTCACTAAACCCATACCTGTCACCCAGCGCCTAAATACTAGGCCTCAAATTTATATCCTGCTAAATCTCTCGTTAACGCTGTCCTGTTGTGGCTGGGAAAGTTATTTAGTGTCCGTCAAAGCACATTTTTTGTTCTGGGTTTAAATACAATTCCCAATTTAACAATTTCATAATTTAGTGGTTTCTGCTATATCAGAGCTATTTGAAATCTATCCCTAAAAGGGTATATAATATTCAAGGTGCACATTGGGTCATTCAGAATAACTTCACACACACCCGCTACTGTGTATTTCCAAGTCTAATTCTGTCACTAAACCCATACCTGTCACCCAGCGCCTAAATACTAGGCCTCAAATTTATATCCTGCTAAATCTCTCGTTACCGCTGTCCTGTTGTGGCTGGGAAAGTTATTTAGTGTCCGTCAAAGCACATTTTTTGTTCTGGGTTGAAATACAATTCCCAATTTAGCAATTTCATAATTTAGTGGTTTCTGCTATATCAGAGCTATTTGAAATCTATCCCTAAAAGGGTATATAATATTCAAGGTGCACATTGGGTCATTCAGAATAACTTCACACACACACGCTTCTGTGCATTTCCAAGTCTAATTCTGTCACTAAATCCATACCGGTCACCCAGCGCCTAAATACTAGGCCTCAAATTTATATCCCGCTGAATTTGAATACAATACATTGGGCCAAATAATATATTTGTTGTTGTGGTGAACCATAACAATGAGAAAAACATCTAGTAAGGGACGCGGACGTGGACATGGTCGTGGTGGTGTTAGTGGACCCTCTGGTGCTGGGAGAGGACGTGGCCGTTCTGCCACATCCACACGTCCTAGTGTACCAACTACCTCAGGTCCCAGTAGCCGCCAGAATTTACAGCGATATATGGTGGGGCCCAATGCCGTTCTAAGGATGGTAAGGCCTGAGCAGGTACAGGCATTAGTCAATTGGGTGGCCGACAGTGGATCCAGCACGTTCACATTATCTCCCACCCAGTCTTCTGCAGAAAGCGCACAGATGGCGCCTGAAAACCAACCCCATCAGTCTGTCACATCACCCCCATGCATACCAGGGAAACTGTCTCAGCCTCAAGTTATGCAGCAGTCTCTTATGCTGTTTGAAGACTCCGCTGGCAGGGTTTCCCAAGGGCATCCACCTAGCCCTTCCCCAGCGGTGAAAGACATAGAATGCACTGACGCACAACCACTTATGTTTCCTGATGATGAGGACATGGGAATACCACCTCAGCATGTCTCTGATGATGACGAAACACAGGTGCCAACTGCTGCGTCTTTCTGCAGTGTGCAGACTGAACAGGAGGTCAGGGATCAAGACTGGGTGGAAGACGATGCAGGGGACGATGAGGTCCTAGACCCCACATGGAATGAAGGTCGTGCCACTGACTTTCACAGTTCGGAGGAAGAGGCAGTGGTGAGACCGAGCCAACAGCGTAGCAAAAGAGGGAGCAGTGGGCAAAAGCAGAACACCCGCCGCCAAGAGACTCCGCCTGCTACTGACCGCCGCCATCTGGGACCGAGCACCCCAAAGGCAGCTTCAAGGAGTTCCCTGGCATGGCACTTCTTCAAACAATGTGCTGACGACAAGACCCGAGTGGTTTGCACGCTGTGCCATCAGAGCCTGAAGCGAGACATTAACGTTCTGAACCTGAGCACAACCTGCATGACCAGGCACCTGCATGCAAAGCATGAACTGCAGTGGAGTAAACACCTTAAAACCAAGGAAGTCACTCAGGCTCCCCCTGCTACCTCTTCTGCTGCTGCCGCCTCGGCCTATTCTGCTGCTGCCGCCTCGGCCTCTTCCTCCGCCTCTGGAGGAACGTTGGCACCTGCCGCCCAGCAAACAGGGGATGTACCACCAACACCACCACCTCCGTCACCAAGCGTCTCAACCATGTCACACGCCAGCGTTCAGCTCTCCATCTCACAAACATTTGATAGAAAGCGTAAATTCCCACCTAGCCACCCTCGATCCCTGGCCCTGAATGCCAGCATTTCTAAACTACTGGCCTATGAAATGCTGTCATTTAGGCTGGTGGACACAGACAGCTTCAAACAGCTCATGTCGCTTGCTGTCCCACAGTATGTTGTTCCCAGCCGGCACTACTTCTCCAAGAGAGCCGTGCCTTCCCTGCACAACCAAGTATCCGATAAAATCAAGTGTGCACTGCGCAACGCCATCTGTAGCAAGGTCCACCTAACCACAGATACGTGGACCAGTAAGCACGGCCAGGGACGCTATATCTCCCTAACTGCACACTGGGTAAATGTAGTGGCAGCTGGGCCCCAGGCGGAGAGCTGTTTGGCGCACGTCCTTCCGCCGCCAAGGATCGCAGGGCAACATTCTTTGCCTCCTGTTGCCACCTCCTCCTTCTCGGCTTCCTCCTCCTCTTCTTCCACCTGCTCATCCAGTCAGCCACACACCTTCACCACCAACTTCAGCACAGCCCGGGGTAAACGTCAGCAGGCCATTCTGAAACTCATATGTTTGGGGGACAGGCCCCACACCGCACAGGAGTTGTGGCGGGGTATTGAACAACAGACCGACGAGTGGTTGCTGCCGGTGAGCCTCAAGCCCGGCCTGGTGGTGTGTGATAATGGGCGAAATCTCGTTGCAGCTCTGGGACTAGCCAATTTGACGCACATCCCTTGCTTGGCGCATGTGCTGAATTTGGTGGTGCAGAAGTTCATTCACAACTACCCCGACATGTCAGAGCTGCTGCATAAAGTGCGGGCCGTCTGTTCGCGCTTCCGGCGTTCACATCCTGCTGCTGCTCGCCTGTCTGCGCTACAGCGTAACTTCGGCCTTCCCGCTCACCGCCTCATATGCGACGTGCCCACCAGGTGGAACTCCACCTTGCACATGCTGGACAGACTGTGCGAGCAGCAGCAGGCCATAGTGGAGTTTCAGCTGCAGCACGCACGGGTCAGTCGCACTACAGAACAGCACCACTTCACCACCAATGACTGGGCCTCCATGCGAGACCTGTGTGCCCTGTTGCGCTGTTTCGAGTACTCCACCAACATGGCCAGTGGCGATGACACCGTTATCAGCGTTACAATACCACTTCTATGTCTCCTTGAGAAAACACTTAGGGCGATGATGGAAGAGGAGGTGGCCCAGGAGGAGGAGGAGGAGGAGGAGGAAGAGGGGTCATTTTTAGCACTTTCAGGCCAGTCTCTTCGAAGTGACTCAGAGGGAGGTTTTTGGCAACAGCAGAGGCCAGGTACAAATGTGGCCAGCCAGGGCCCACTACTGGAGGACGAGGAGGACGAGGATGAGGAGGAGGTGGAGGAGGATGAGGATGAAGCATGGTCACAGCGGGGTGGCACCCAACGCAGCTCGGGTCCATCACTGGTGCGTGGCTGGGGGGAAAGGCAGGACGATGACGATACGCCTCCCACAGAGGACAGCTTGTCCTTACCCCTGGGCAGCCTGGCACACATGAGCGAATACATGCTGCAGTGCCTGCGCAACGACAGCAGAGTTGCCCACATTTTAACCTGTGCGGACTACTGGGTTGCCACCCTGCTGGATCCACGCTACAAAGACAATGTGCCCACCTTACTTCCTGCACTGGAGCGTGATAGGAAGATGCGCGAGTACAAGCGCACGTTGGTAGACGAGCTACTGAGAGCATTCCCAAATGTCACAGGGGAACAAGTGGAAGCCCAAAGCCAAGGCAGAGGAGGAGCAAGAGGTCGCCAAGGCAGCTGTGTCACGGCCAGCTCCTCTGAGGGCAGGGTTAGCATGGCAGAGATGTGGAAAACTTTTGTCAACACGCCACAGCTAACTGCACCACCACCTGATACGCAACGTGTTAGCAGGAGGCAACATTTCACTAACATGGTGGAACAGTACGTGTGCACACCCCTCCACGTACTGACTGATGGTTCGGCCCCATTCAACTTCTGGGTCTCTAAATTGTCCACGTGGCCAGAGCTAGCCTTTTATGCCTTGGAGGTGCTGGCCTGCCCGGCAGCCAGCGTTTTGTCTGAACGTGTATTCAGCACGGCAGGGGGCGTCATTACAGACAAACGCAGCCGCCTGTCTACAGCCAATGTGGACAAGCTGACGTTCATAAAAATGAACCAGGCATGGATCCCACAGGACCTGTCCGTCCCTTGTCCAGATTAGACATTAACTACCTCCCCATAACCATATATTATTGGACTCCAGGGCACTTCCTCATTCAATCCTATTTTTATTTTCATTTTACCATTATATTGCGAGGCTACCCAAAGTTGAATGAACCTCTCCTCTGCCTGTGTGCTAGGCCTAAATATATGCCAATGGACTGTTGCAGTGGTGGCTGACATGAAGCCTGATTCTCTGCTATGACATGCAGACTAATTCTCTGCTGACATGAAGCCAGATTGTCTGTTACGGGACCTCTCTCCTCTGCCTGGGTGCTGGGCCTAAATTTATGACAATGGACTGTTGCAGTGGTGGCTGACGTGAAGCCTGATTCTCTGCTATGACATGCAGACTGATTCTCTGCTGACATGAAGCCAGATTGTCTGTTACGGGACCTCTCTGCTCTGCCTGTGTGCTAGGCCTAAATATATGCCAATGGACTGTTGCAGTGGTGGGTGACGTGAAGCCTCATTCTCTGCTATGACATGCAGACTGATTCTCTGCTGACATGAAGCCAGATCGTCTGTTACGGGACCTCTCTGCTCTGCCTGTGTGCTAGGCCTAAATATATGCCAATGGACTGTTGCAGTGGTGGGTGACGTGAAGCCTCATTCTCTGCTATGACATGCAGACTGATTCTCTGCTGACATGAAGCCAGATTGTCTGTTACGGGACCTCTCTGCTCTGCCTGTGTGCTAGGCCTAAATATATGCCAATGGACTGTTGCAGTGGTGGGTGACGTGAAGCCTCATTCTCTGCTATGACATGCAGACTGATTCTCTGCTGACATGAAGCCAGATCGTCTGTTACGGGACCTCTCTGCTCTGCCTGTGTGCTAGGCCTAAATATATGCCAATGGACTGTTGCAGTGGTGGGTGACGTGAAGCCTCATTCTCTGCTATGACATGCAGACTGATTCTCTGCTGACATGAAGCCAGATTGTCTGTTACGGGACCTCTCTGCTCTGCCTGTGTGCTAGGCCTAAATATATGCCAATGGACTGTTGCAGTGGTGGGTGACGTGAAGCCTCATTCTCTGCTATGACATGCAGTCTGATTCTCTGCTGTCATGAAGCCAGATTGTCTGTTACGGGACCTCTCTGCTCTGCCTGTGTGCTAGGCCTAAATATATGCCAATGGACTGTTGCAGTGGTGGGTGACGTGAAGCCTCATTCTCTGCTATGACATGCAGACTGATTCTCTGCTGACATGAAGCCAGATCGTCTGTTACGGGACCTCTCTGCTCTGCCTGTGTGCTAGGCCTAAATATATGCCAATGGACTGTTGCAGTGGTGGGTGACGTGAAGCCTCATTCTCTGCTATGACATGCAGACTGATTCTCTGCTGACATGAAGCCAGATTGTCTGTTACGGGACCTCTCTGCTCTGCCTGTGTGCTAGGCCTAAATATATGCCAATGGACTGTTGCAGTGGTGGGTGACGTGAAGCCTCATTCTCTGCTATGACATGCAGACTGATTCTCTGCTGTCATGAAGCCAGATTGTCTGTTACGGGACCTCTCTGCTCTGCCTGTGTGCTAGGCCTAAATATATGCCAATGGACTGTTGCAGTGGTGGGTGACGTGAAGCCTCATTCTCTGCTATGACATGCAGACTGATTCTCTGCTGACATGAAGCCAGATCGTCTGTTACGGGACCTCTCTGCTCTGCCTGTGTGCTAGGCCTAAATATATGCCAATGGACTGTTGCAGTGGTGGGTGACGTGAAGCCTCATTCTCTGCTATGACATGCAGACTGATTCTCTGCTGACATGAAGCCAGATTGTCTGTTACGGGACCTCTCTGCTCTGCCTGTGTGCTAGGCCTAAATATATGCCAATGGACTGTTGCAGTGGTGGGTGACGTGAAGCCTCATTCTCTGCTATGACATGCAGACTGATTCTCTGCTGTCATGAAGCCAGATTGTCTGTTACGGGACCTCTCTGCTCTGCCTGTGTGCTAGGCCTAAATATATGCCAATGGACTGTTGCAGTGGTGGGTGACGTGAAGCCTCATTCTCTGCTATGACATGCAGACTGATTCTCTGCTGACATGAAGCCAGATTGTCTGTTACGGGACCTCTCTCCTCTGCCTGTGTGCTAGGCCTAAATATATGCCAATGGACTGTTGCAGTGGTGGCTGACGTGAAGCCTCATTCTCTGCTATGACATGCAGACTAATTCTCTGCTGACATGAAGCCAGATTGTCTGTTACGGGACCTCTCTCCTCTGCCTGGGTGCTGGGCCTAAATTTATGACAATGGACTGTTGCAGTGGTGGCTGACGTGAAGCCTGATTCTCTGCTATGACATGCAGACTGATTCTCTGCTGACATGAAGCCAGATCCTCTGTTACGGGACCTCTCTCCTCTGCCTGGGTGCTGGGCCTAAATTTATGACAATGGACTGTTGCAGTGGTGGCTGACGTGAAGCCTGATTCTCTGCTATGACATGAAGACTGATTCTCTGCTGACATGAAGCCAGATTGTCTGTTACGGGACCTCTCTCCTCTGCCTGGGTGCCGGGGCCTAAATATCTGAGAATGGACTGTTCCAGTGGTGGGTGACGGGAAGCCAGATTCTCTGCTATGGAACCTCTCTCCAATTGATTTTGGTTAATTTTTATTTATTTAATTTTTATTTTAATTAATTTCCCTATCCACATTTGTTTGCAGGGGATTTACCTACATGTTGCTGCCTTTTGCAGCCCTCTAGCCCTTTCCTGGGCTGTTTTACAGCCGTTTTAGTGCCGAAAAGTTCGGGTCCCCATTGACTTCCAATGGGGTTCGGGTTCGGGACGAAGTTCGGATCGGGTTCGGATCCCGAACCCGAACATTTCCGGGATGTTCGGCCGAACTTCTCGAACCCGAACATCCAGGTGTTCGCTCAACTCTAATTCAGATCCTTTACTATGACACGTGAAATTTGGCTCTGGGGTTTCCATTTCTTGACCATCTTTTAGATTTTTCTACACCTTGATTAGAGTCCACTTGTGGTAAATTTAGTTAATTGGACATAATTTAGAAAGACACACTGTTTAAGTATCACAGCTGTTAATGTTATGAAATTCGTTCACGCTTCGTTTGGTGGTAAAAGCAGAATTACGTCATGGATTCTGTTACCCGGACCATAACGCAATTCTATGATGGAACGGTCGTGTGCATGAGGCCTGTCAGAAACAAAATTATCTGATCTGATGAAACCAAGACTGAACATTTTTTTGTCTCAATTCTAACCATCATGTCTGGAGAAAACTAGGCTCTGCTAATAACCTGCCCGATATCATACTTACAGTGAAGCATGGTGGTGACAGAATCATGCTGTGGGACTCTTTTTCACTGCTGAGACACATTGGCCAGGGTCGAGGCAAAGCAAAGTACAGAGATATTCCAAAATAGTGATGGACGAACATAGGCCAGGACGATTCGCGAATGCGATCGCGCGAACGCGATTAAATTTTGCAAACTACAAGTTTGCGACGGGCCCCATCTACTTTAATGACAGGTGAACCTGAAAAACCTTCAGCTTATATTTACAGCCACCAAATACTTACAAGAAGTGCACAAATTGTCCCACAACATGGACAGTGACATGCCAGAGGGGGATCGATGGCAAAAATTCCCCCCAAAAATATGTATTTTAATCAGGGGCCATTTTTATGCAATTAAAAGGGAAATTCTCAGAAATGTGCCCTGCTGGAGCCTAGAAAAAAATTAGGCATTCACCTGACATAAAATAAATTGTGATTATGTGGCTCGAGGTACAGTATGCGGTCAATGGATACAAATTTTAATGTAGGCCACTGGAGTACAGGCCCCAAACATTAGGCATTTACCGGACAGAAAAGAACAAGTAATTATGCTCTGGCTGGAGGTATAATAGATGGTCATTGGATATCAATTTTACTGCAGGCCAGTGGACTACAGGCCCCAAAAATTATTCATTCACCGTACAGAAAAGAACAATTGATAATGTGGCTGAAGGCACATTAGGCGGTCACCATATAATAATTTTACTGTTGGTCAGTTAGATTGCAGGCCCCAAAAATTATGCATTCACCGTACATAAATGATCAAGTGATTATGTGGCTCGATGTATATTAGACGGTCAATCGATATCAATTTCAATGCAGGCCAGTGTAGTACAGGCCCCAAACATTGGGTATTCACCGTACAGAAAATAACAATTAATTATGTGGCTGGAGGTATAGTAGGTCATTCAATATCAATTTTACTGCTGGCCAGTGGACTACAGGCCCCAAAAATTATTAATTCACTATACAGAAAAGAACAATTGATAATATTGCTGGAGGTTAGAGTTGAGCGAACACCTGGATGTTCGGGTTCGAGAAGTTCGGCCGAACATCCCGGAAATGTTCGGGTTCGGGATCCGAACCCGATCCGAACTTCGTCCCGAACCCGAACCCCATTGAAGTCAATGGGGACCCGAACTTTTCGGCACTAAAAAGGCTGTAAAACAGCCCAGGAAAGAGCTAGAGGGCTGCAAAAGGCAGCAACATGTAGGTAAATCCCCTGCAAACAAATGTGGATAGGGAAATGAATTAAATTAAAAATTAAATAAATAAAAATTAACCAAAATCAATTGGAGAGAGGTTCCATAGCAGAGAATCTGGCTTCCCGTCACCCACCACTGGAACAGTCCATTCTCAGATATTTAGGCCCCGGCACCCAGGCAGAGGAGAGAGGTCCCGTAACAGAGAATCTGTCTTCATGTCAGCAGAGAATTAGTCTGCATGTCATAGCAGAGAATGAGGCTTCACGTCAGCCACCACTGCAACAGTTCATTGGCATATATTTAGGCCCAGCACCCAGGCAGAGGAGGGAGGTCCCGTAACAGAGAATCTGTCTTCATGTCAGCAGAGAATTAGTCTGCATGTCATAGCAGAGAATGAGGCTTCACGTCAGCCACCACTGCAACAGTCCATTGGCATATATTTAGGCCCAGCACACACACAGGCAGAGGAGAGAGGTCCCGTAACAGAGAATCTGGCTTCATGTCAGCAGAGAATCAGTCTGCATGTCATAGCAGAGAATGAGGCTTCACGTCAGCCACCACTGCAACAGTCCATTGTCATAAATTTAGGCCCAGCACCCAGGCAGAGGAGGGAGGTCCCGTAACAGACAATCTGGCTTCATGTCAGCAGAGAATTAGTCTGCATGTCATAGCAGAGAATCAGGCTTCATGTCAGCCACCACTGCAACAGTCCATTGGCATATATTTAGGCCTAGCACACAGGCAGAGGAGAGGTTCATTCAACTTTGGGTAGCATCGCAATATAATGGTAAAATGAAAATAAAAATAGGATTGAATGAGGAAGTGCCCTGGAGTCCAATAATATATGGTTATGGGGAGGTAGTTAATGTCTAATCTGGACAAGGGACGGACAGGTCCTGTGGGATCCATGCCTGGTTCATTTTTATGAACGTCAGCTTGTCCACATTGGCTGTAGACAGGCGGCTGCGTTTGTCTGTAATGACGCCCCCTGCCGTGCTGAATACACGTTCAGACAAAACGCTGGCTGCCGGGCAGGCCAGCACCTCCAAGGCATAAAAGGCTAGCTCTGGCCACGTGGACAATTTAGAGACCCAGAAGTTGAATGGGGCCGAACCATCAGTCAGTACGTGGAGGGGTGTGCACACGTACTGTTCCACCATGTTAGTGAAATGTTGCCTCCTGCTAACACGTTGCGTATCAGGTGGTGGTGCAGTTAGCTGTGGCGTGTTGACAAAAGTTTTCCACATCTCTGCCATGCTAACCCTGCCCTCAGAGGAGCTGGCCGTGACACAGCTGCCTTGGCGACCTCTTGCTCCTCCTCTGCCTTGGCCTTGGGCTTCCACTTGTTCCCCTGTGACATTTGGGAATGCTCTCAGTAGCGCGTCTACCAACGTGCGCTTGTACTCGCGCATCTTCCTATCACGCTCCAGTGCAGGAAGTAAGGTGGGCACATTGTCTTTGTAGCGAGAATCCAGCAGGGTGGCAACCCAGTAGTCCGCACAGGTTAAAATGTGGGCAACTCTGCTGTCGTTGCGCAGGCACTGCAGCATGTAGTCGCTCATGTGTGCCAGGCTGCCCAGGGGTAAGGACAAGCTGTCCTCTGTGGGAGGCGTATCGTCATCGTCCTGCCTTTCCCCCCAGCCACGCACCAGTGATGGACCCGAGCTGCGTTGGGTGCCACCCCGCTGTGACCATGCTTCATCCTCATCCTCCTCCACCTCCTCCTCATCCTCGTCCTCCTCGTCCTCCAGTAGTGGGCCCTGGCTGGCCACATTTGTACCTGGCCTCTGCTGTTGCCAAAAACCTCCCTCTGAGTCACTTCGAAGAGACTGGCCTGAAAGTGCTAAAAATGACCCCTCTTCCTCCTCCTCCTCCTCCTCCTCCTGGGCCACCTCCTCTTCCATCATCGCCCTAAGTGTTTTCTCAAGGAGACATAGAAGTGGTATTGTAACGCTGATAACGGTGTCATCGCCACTGGCCATGTTGGTGGAGTACTCAAACAGCGCAACAGGGCACACAGGTCTCGCATGGAGGCCCAGTCATTGGTGGTGAAGTGGTGCTGTTCTGTAGTGCGACTGACCCGTGCGTGCTGCAGCTGAAACTCCACTATGGCCTGCTGCTGCTCGCACAGTCTGTCCAGCATGTGCAAGGTGGAGTTCCACCTGGTGGGCACGTCGCATATGAGGCGGTGAGCGGGAAGGCCGAAGTTACGCTGTAGCGCAGACAGGCGAGCAGCGGCAGGATGTGAACGCCGGAAGCGCGAACAGACGGCCCGCACTTTATGCAGCAGCTCTGACATGTCGGGGTAGTTGTGAATGAACTTCTGCACCACCAAATTCAGCACATGCGCCAAGCAAGGGATGTGCGTCAAATTGGCTAGTCCCAGAGCTGCAACGAGATTTCGCCCATTATCACACACCACCAGGCCGGGCTTGAGGCTCACCGGCAGCAACCACTCGTCGGTCTGTTGTTCAATACCCCGCCACAACTCCTGTGCGGTGTGGGGCCTGTCCCCCAAACATATGAGTTTCAGAATGGCCTGCTGACGTTTACCCCGGGCTGTGCTGAAGTTGGTGGTGAAGGTGTGTGGCTGACTGGATGAGCAGGTGGAAGAAGAGGAGGAGGAAGCCGAGAAGGAGGAGGTGGCAACAGGAGGCAAAGAATGTTGCCCTGCGATCCTTGGCGGCGGAAGGACGTGCGCCAAACAGCTCTCCGCCTGGGGCCCAGCTGCCACTACATTTACCCAGTGTGCAGTTAGGGAGATATAGCGTCCCTGGCCGTGCTTACTGGTCCACGTATCTGTGGTTAGGTGGACCTTGCTACAGATGGCGTTGCGCAGTGCACACTTGATTTTATCGGATACTTGGTTGTGCAGGGAAGGCACGGCTCTCTTGGAGAAGTAGTGCCGGCTGGGAACAACATACTGTGGGACAGCAAGCGACATGAGCTGTTTGAAGCTGTCTGTGTCCACCAGCCTAAATGACAGCATTTCATAGGCCAGTAGTTTAGAAATGCTGGCATTCAGGGCCAGGGATCGAGGGTGGCTAGGTGGGAATTTACGCTTTCTATCAAATGTTTGTGAGATGGAGAGCTGAACGCTGGCGTGTGACATGGTTGAGACGCTTGGTGACGGAGGTGGTGGTGGTGGTGTTGGTGGTACATCCCCTGTTTGCTGGGCGGCAGGTGCCAACGTTCCTCCAGAGGCGGAGGAAGAGGCCGAGGCGGCAGCAGCAGAATAGGCCGAGGCGGCAGCAGCAGAAGAGGTAGCAGGGGGAGCCTGAGTGACTTCCTTGGTTTTAAGGTGTTTACTCCACTGCAGTTCATGCTTTGCATGCAGGTGCCTGGTCATGCAGGTTGTGCTCAGGTTCAGAACGTTAATGCCTCGCTTCAGGCTCTGATGGCACAGCGTGCAAACCACTCGGGTCTTGTCGTCAGCACATTGTTTGAAGAAGTGCCATGCCAGGGAACTCCTTGAAGCTGCCTTTGGGGTGCTCGGTCCCAGATGGCGGCGGTCAGTAGCAGGCGGAGTCTCTTGGCGGCGGGTGTTCTGCTTTTGCCCACTGCTCCCTCTTTTGCTACGCTGTTGGCTCGGTCTCACCACTGCCTCTTCCTCCGAACTGTGAAAGTCAGTGGCACGACCTTCATTCCATGTGGGGTCTAGGACCTCATCGTCCCCTGCATCGTCTTCCACCCAGTCTTGATCCCTGACCTCCTGTTCAGTCTGCACACTGCAGAAAGACGCAGCAGTTGGCACCTGTGTTTCGTCATCATCAGAGACATGCTGAGGTGGTATTCCCATGTCCTCATCATCAGGAAACATAAGTGGTTGTGCGTCAGTGCATTCTATGTCTTTCACCGCTGGGGAAGGGCTAGGTGGATGCCCTTGGGAAACCCTGCCAGCGGAGTCTTCAAACAGCATAAGAGACTGCTGCATAACTTGAGGCTGAGACAGTTTCCCTGGTATGCATGGGGGTGATGTGACAGACTGATGGGGTTGGTTTTCAGGCGCCATCTGTGCGCTTTCTGCAGAAGACTGGGTGGGAGATAATGTGAACGTGCTGGATCCACTGTCGGCCACCCAATTGACTAATGCCTGTACCTGCTCAGGCCTTACCATCCTTAGAACGGCATTGGGCCCCACCATATATCGCTGTAAATTCTGGCGGCTACTGGGACCTGAGGTAGTTGGTACACTAGGACGTGTGGATGTGGCAGAACGGCCACGTCCTCTCCCAGCACCAGAGGGTCCACTAACACCACCACGACCATGTCCACGTCCGCGTCCCTTACTAGATGTTTTTCTCATTGTTATGGTTCACCACAACAACAAATATATTATTTGGCCCAATGTATTGTATTCAAATTCAGCGGGATATAAATTTGAGGCCTAGTATTTAGGCGCTGGGTGACCGGTATGGATTTAGTGACAGAATTAGACTTGGAAATGCACAGAAGCGTGTGTGTGAAGTTATTCTGAATGACCCTATGTGCACCTTGAATATTATATACCCTTTTTGGGATAGATTTCAAATAGCTCTGATATAGCAGGAACCACTAAATTATGAAATTGCTAAATTGGGAATTGTATTTCAACCCAGAACAAAAAATGTGCTTTGACGGACACTAAATATCTTGCCCAGCAACAACAGTACAGCGGTAACGAGAGATTTAGCAGGATATAAATTTGAGGCCTAGTATTTAGGCGCTGGGTGACAGGTATGGGTTTAGTGACAGAATTAGACTTGGAAATACACAGTAGCGGGTGTGTGTGAAGTTATTCTGAATGACCCAATGTGCACCTTGAATATTATATACCCTTTTAGGGATAGATTTCAAATAGCTCTGATATAGCAGAAACCACTAAATTATGAAATTGCTAAATTGGGAATTGTATTTCAACCCAGAACAAAAAATGTGCTTTGACGGACACTAAATATCTTGCCCAGCAACAACAGTACAGCGGTAACGAGAGATTTAGCAGGATATAAATTTGAGGCCTAGTATTTAGGCGCTGGGTGACAGGTATGGGTTTAGTGACAGAATTAGACTTGAAAATACACAGTAGCGGGTGTGTGTGAAGTTATTCTGAATGACCCAATGTGCACCTTGAATATTATATACCCTTTTAGGGATAGATTTCAAATAGCTCTGATATAGCAGAAACCACTAAATTATGAAATTGCTAAATTGGGAATTGTACTTCAACCCAGAACAAAAAATGTGCTTTGACGGACACTAAATAACTTTCCCAGCTACAACAGGACAGCGGTAACGAGAGATTTAGCGGGATATAAATTTGAGGCCTAGTATTTAGGCGCTGGGTGACCGGTATGGATTTAGTGACAGAATTAGACTGGGATATGGCCAAAAAATAACCACACTATTGCTGGTTAAATGCACTTGGTGACGGGCGCAGCTTGCCCCTGATGTAGTATATGGCCAAAAAATGAACAGACTATTGCTGGTTAAATGCACTTGGTGTCACAGCTTGACCAACCACACTACTGAGGGTTAAATGCACTTGGTGACGGGCGCAGCTTGCCCCTGATGTAGTATATGGCCAAAAAAAAAACAGACTATTGCTGGTTAAATGCACTTGGTGTGACAGCTTCACCCTGATGTAGGCTTTAGCCAGAAAACAACCACACCATTGAGGGTTAAATGCACTTGGTGACAGGCGCAGCTTGCCCCTGATTTTGTATATGGCCAAAAAATGAACAGACTATTGCTGGTTAAATGCACTTGGTGTGACAGCTTCACCCTGATGTAGGCTTTAGCCAAAAAACAACCACACCATTGAGGGTTAAATGCACTTGGTGACAGGCGCAGCTTGCCCCTGATTTTGTATATGGCCAAAAAATGAACAGACTATTGCTGGTTAAATGCACTTGGTGTGACAGCTTCACCCTGATGTAGGCTTTAGCCAAAAAACAACCACACCATTGAGGGTTAAATGCACTTGGTGACAGGCGCAGCTTGCCCCTGATTTTGTATATGGCCAAAAAATGAACAGACTATTGCTGGTTAAATGCACTTGGTGTGACAGCTTCACCCTGATGTAGGCTTTAGCCAAAAAACAACCACACCATTGAGGGTTAAATGCACTTGGTGACAGGCGCAGCTTGCCCCTGATTTTGTATATGGCCAAAAAATGAACAGACTATTGCTGGTTAAATGCACTTGGTGTGACAGCTTCACCCTGATGTAGGCTTTAGCCAAAAAACAACCACACCATTGAGGGTTAAATGCACTTGGTCGCAGCTTGTGCTGGCGCACCACAAGACACAAAATGGCCGCCGATCACCCCAGAAAAATGTGACTGACAAACGGTCTGGGCAGCCTAAAAACAGTGAGCAATTGAGGATCAGCAGCTCAATGATCCACAGCTGCAGATCGATCAGTTAATCAAGTCCTTTGGAGGAGTTAATCTGCCTAATCTCGCCCTACTGTCGCAGCCGCAACCTCTCCCTACGCTAATCAGAGCAGAGTGACGGGCGGCGCTATGTGACTCCAGCTTAAATAGAGGCTGGGTCACATGGTGCTCTGGCCAATCACAGCCATGCCAATAGTAGGCATGGCTGTGATGGCCTCTTGGGGCAAGTAGTATGACGCTTGTTGATTGGCTGCTTTGCAGCCTTTCAAAAAGCGCCAAGAAAGCGTCACAAAAGCGCCAAGAAAGCGACGAACACCGAACCCGAACCCGGACTTTTACGAAAATGTCCGGGTTCGGGTCCGTGTCACGGACACCCCAAAATTCGGTACGAACCCGAACTATACAGTTCGAGTTCGCTCATCCCTACTGGAGGTACATATCACTGTATAAAAATTTTACTGTTGGCCAGTTAGATTACAGGCCCCCAAAAATATGCATTCACCGTACATAAAAGATCAAGTGATTATGTGGCCGGATGTATATTAGACGGTTAATGGATATAAATTTTACTGCAGGCCAGTGGACTACAGGCCCCAAAAATTATTAATTCACCGTACAGAAAAGAACACTTGATAATGTGGCTCGAGCATTGCTCAGCACATGGCGGTACTCGGCAGAGTACCGCATGTGCTTGAGCGCCATGCTCGAGTCTCCTCCCCACATGTTATCAGGAGTGGGTAATTGCCGGTCGCCTGATGCCTTCCTTGGATGCTTGTGCTTTAATAACTTGAACCACCCTCTCTGGGTGGTTCACAATTAGGAAAAAAAAAGGAGCAAGGCAACAACAGCCAATCAGATTTCAGCCATTGACCTCTCTTGGATGTGGTATCCCTTTCTTAAACTCCCTCTCTGGCATCGAACCCTGATTACCAGTTACCCGTGATCACCATAATAGGTGCAGAAAAGAACATTAAAAGTTGATAGGGCAGACATCCAAATGGATCATCGTACAATTGCCCAGAGGTTATCTAGAGTCACAATGCGGCAGCAGGCCCTCGCCCCTAATGTTTTAGATGGTCACCAGCAGGCCATCAATCATAATTTTTCAAGGGTGTGTATGATGCCCTCCTTTATGTGTAACAAAGGGTGTTTTGGACTGCCAGTTTCTTGTAATTTTTGGCAGCCCTTTCACTTAGTGCATAGGCTTTATGAGTGTAGGAGTCCCACTACCTAAACAATTGTACCACAATATGAATGAGGCCCTCCTTTATGCAATATACAGGTCATATCGGTGTACCTCTTCCTTGTAATTTTTGGCAGCACTTGCACTTTATATACAAGTAAATATACAGGAAAGAATGTTTCTTAACAATTTTTCCTCTAAAATAGATTTATTTATTTTTTTGCATATTATTGTCAGTCTTTAAAAGTGGTGTACTACTCGGACAACATGGTTCCCAGCAGCGACCTGGTAGTCCAAGATGCATCAAGACATCCTCCCCATGCTGGTCCCGAGCCATTTTGGTTGTGTTTCCAGCAGAGAGTACTGGCTTAACTCGGTAGGAGGCCTGTGTTCGAGCAAGGGGGGAGCTAACTCTCCTTAGGGAAAGAGCACCTTAATTAGTGTGAGGAAACTTATAGGCCATACATGCTCCTCTGAAATTCTGGGAGGTAAGAAATGCTAGTTATTTAATATCCAAGTCATGTCTCAAGGCTTATTGTAAGAGCTGAATATTGACTCATAGGATAGCTGCCTTATATCTGGTGGCATTAGAGGCAAAACTTGTTAAGAGCTAATTTGCATTTCTTCCCTCCCAGAATTCCAGAGGAGCATGTATGGCCCATAAGTCTCCTCACACTGATTAAGGTGCTCTCTCCCTAAGGAGAGTTAGTTTCCCCCTTGCTCGGACGCAAGCCTCCTACCCAGTTAAGCCAGTAATCTTGGCTCTGCAGTGATGATCTGAAGATGAGGTGCTGGCTTTTTTAATATCCAAGTCATGTCTCAAGGCTTATTGTAAGAGCTGAATATTGACTTATAGGATAGCTGCCTTACAGCTGGTGGCATTAGACGCGAAGTTTGTTAAGAGCTAATTTGCTCTTCTTTCCTCCCAGAATTCCAGAGGAGCATATATGGCCTATAAGTCTCCTAACACTGATTAACCACTTAAGGACCACAGGTTTATACCCCCCTAGTGACCAGGCCCTTTTTTACAAATCGGCACTCCACAACTTTAGCGGTTTATTGCTCGGTCATGCAACTTACCACCCAAATGAATTTTACCTCCTTTTCTTCTCACTAATAGAGCTTTCATTTGGTGGTATTTCATTGCCGCTGACATTTTTACTTTTTTTGTTATTAATCGAAATTTAACGATTTTTTTGCAAAAAAATGACATTTTTCACTTTCAGCTGTAAAATTTTGCAAAAAAAACGACATCCATATATACATTTTTCGCCAAATTTATTGTTCTACATATCTTTGATAAAAAAAAAATGTTTGGGCAAAAAAAAAATGGTTTGGGTAAAAGTTATAGCATTTGCAAACTATGGTACAAAAATGTGAATTTCCGCTTTTTGAAACAGCTCTGACTTTCTGAGCACCTGTCATGATTCCTGAGGTTCTACAATGCCCAAACAGTAGAAAACCCCCACAAATGACCCCATTTCGGAAAGTAGACACCCTAAGGTATTCGCTGATGGGCATAGTGAGTTCATAGAACTTTTTATTTTTTGTCACAAGTTAGCGGAAAATGATGATGATTTTTTTATTTATTTTTTTTTCTTACAAAGTCTCATATTCCACTAACTTGCGACAAAAAATAAAAAATTCTAAAAACTTGCCATGCCCCTCACGGAATACCTTGGGGTGTCTTCTTTCCAAAATGGGGTCACTTGTGGGGTAGTTATACTGCCCTGGCAATTTAGGGGCCCAAATGTGTGAGAAGTACTTTGCAATCAAAATGTGTAAAAAATGACCGGTGAAATCCAAAAGGTGCACTTTGGAATATGTGCCCCTTTGCCCACCTTGGCAGCAAAAAAGTGTGACACATCTGGTATCGCCGTACTCAGGAGAAGTTGGGGAATGTGTTTTGGGGTGTCATTTTACATATACCCATGCTGGGTGAGAAAAATATCTTGGTCAAATGCCAACTTTGTATAAAAAAATGGGAAAAGTTGTCTTTTGCCAAGATATTTCTCTCACCCAGCATGGGTATATGTAAAATGACACCCCAAAACACATTCCCCAACTTCTCCTGAGTACGGCGATACCAGATGTGTCACACTTTTTTGCTGCCAAGGTGGGCAAAGGGGCACATATTCCAAAGTGCACCTTTCAGATTTTGCAGGCCATTTTTTACACATTTTGATTGCAAGGTACTTCTCACACATTTGGGCCCCTAAATTGCCAGGGCAGTATAACTACGCCACAAGTGACCCCATTTTGGAAAGAAGACACCCCAAGGTATTCCGTGAGGGGCATGGCGAGTTCCTAGAATTTTTTATTTTTTGTCACAAGTTAGCGGAAAATGATGAATTTTTTTTTTTTAATCTTTTTTCCTTACAAAGTCTCATATTCCACTAACTTGCGACAAAAAATAAAAAATTCTAGGAACTCGCCATGCCCCTCACGGAATACCTTGGGGTGTCTTCTTTCCAAAATGGGGTCACTTGTGGCGTAGTTATACTGCCCTGGCAATTTAGGGGCCCAAATGTGTAAGAAGTACCTTGCAATCAAAATGTGTAAAAAATGGCCGGTAAAATCCGAAAGGTGCACTTTGGAATATGCGCCCCTTTGCCCACCTTGGCATCAAAAAAGTGTGACACATCTGGTATCGCCGTACTCAGGAGAAGTTGGGCAATGTGTTTGGGGGTGTCATTTTACATATACCCATGCTGGGTGAGAGAAATATCTTGGCAAAAGACAACTTTTCCCATTTTTTTATACAAAGTTGGCATTTGACCAAGATATTTTTCTCACCCAGCATGGGTATATGTAAAATGACACCCCAAAACACATTCCCCAACTTCTCCTGAGTACGGTGATACCACATGTGTGACACTTTTTTGCAGCCTAGATGCGCAAAGGGGCCCAAATTCCTTTTAGGAGGGCATTTTTAGACATTTGGATCCCAGACTTCTTCTCACACTTTCGGGCCCCTAAAAAGCCAGGGCAGTATAAATACCCCACATGTGACCCCACTTTGGAAAGAAGACACCCCAAGGTATTCAATGAGGGGCATGGCGAGTTCCTAGAATTTTTTTTTTTTTTGCATAAGTTAGCGGATATTGATTTTTTTTTTGTTTTTTTCTCACAAAGTCTCACTTTCCGCTAACTTAGGACAAAAATTTCAATCTTTCATGGACTCAATATGCCCCTCACGGAATACCTTGGGGTGTCTTCTTTCCGAAATGGGGTCACATGTGGGGTATTTATACTGCCCTGGCTTTTTAGGGGCCCTAAAGCGTGAGAAGAAGTCTGGAATATAAATGTCTAAAAATGTTTACGCATTTGGATTCCGTGAGGGGTATGGTGCGTCCATGTGAGATTTTATTTTTTGACACAAGTTAGTGGAATATGAGACTTAGTAAGAAAAAACAAAAACAAAAACAAACAAAAATTTCCGCTAACTTGTGCCAAAAAAAATGTCTGAATGGAGCCTTACCAGGGGGGGGTGATCAATGACAGGGGGGTGATCAATGACAGGGGGGTGATCACCCATATAGACTCCCTGATCACCCCCCTGTCATTGATCACCCCCCCCTGTAAGGCTCCATTCAGACATCCGCATGATTTTTTACGGATCCATGGATACATGTATCGGATCCACAGAACGCATGCGGACGTCTGAATGGAGCCTTACAGGGGGGTTATCAATGACAGGGGGTGATCAGGGTAATCAGGGTGATCACCCCCCTGTCACTGATCACCCCCCCTGTAAGGCTCCATTCAGACATCCGCATGATTTTTTACGGATCCATGGATACATGTATCGGATCCACAGAACGCATGCGGACGTCTGAATGGAGCCTTACAGGGGGGTTATCAATGACAGGGGGTGATCAGGGTAATCAGGGTGATCACCCCCTTGTCACTGATCACCCCCCCTGTAAGGCTCCATTCAGACATCCGCATGATTTTTTACGGATCCATGGATACATGTATCGGATCCACAAAACGCATGCGGACGTCTGAATGGAGCCTTACAGGGGGGTTATCAATGACAGGGGGTGATCAGGGTAATCACCCCCCTGTCACTGATCACCCCCCCTGTAAGGCTCCATTCAGACATCCGCATGATTTTTTACGGATCCATGGATACATGTATCGGATCCACAAAACGCATGCGGACGTCTGAATGGAGCCTTACAGGGGGGTTATCAATGACAGGGGGTGATCAGGGTAATCAGGGTGATCACCCCCCTGTCACTGATCACCCCCCCTATAAGGCTTCATTGAGACATCCGCATGATTTTTTACGGATCCATGGATACATGTATCGGATCCACAAAACGCATGCGGACGTCTGAATGGAGCCTTACAGGGGGGTTATCAATGACAGGGGGTGATCAGGGTAATCAGGGTGATCACCCCCCTGTCACTGATCACCCCCCCTGTAAGGCTCCATTCAGACATCCGCATGATTTTTTACGGATCCATGGATACATGGATCGGATCCACAAAACGCATGCGGACGTCTGAATGGAGCCTTACAGGGGGGTTATCAATGACAGGGGGTGATCAGGGTAATCAGGGTGATCACCCCCCTGTCACTGATCACCCCCCCTGTAAGGCTCCATTCAGACATCCGCATGATTTTTTACGGATCCATGGATACATGGATCGGATCCACAAAACGCATGCGGACGTCTGAATGGAGCCTTACAGGGGGGTTATCAATGACAGGGGGTGATCAGGGTAATCAGGGTGATCACCCCCCTGTCACTGATCACCCCCCCTGTAAGGCTCCATTCAGACATGCGCATGATTTTTTACGGATCCATGGATACATGGATCGGATCCACAAAACGCATGCGGACGTCTGAATGGAGCCTTGCAGGGGGGTTATCAATGACAGGGGGGTGATCAGGGAGTGTATATGGGTGATCACCCGCCTGTCATTGATCACCCCCTGTAAGGCTCCATTCAGACGTCCGCATGTGTTTTGCGGATCCGATCCATGTATCCGTAAAAATCATGCGGACGTCTGAATGGAGCCTTACAGGGGAGTGATCAATGACAGGGGGTGATCAGGGAGTGTATATGGGTGATCACCCGCCTGTCATTGATCACCCCCCTGTAAGGCTCCATTCAGACGTCCGTATGCTTTTTGCGGATCCGATCCATGTATCCGTGGATCCGTAAAAATCATACGGACGTCTGAACGGAGCCTGACAGGGGGGTGATCAATGACAGGGCGGTGATCAATGACAGGGGGGTGATCAGGGAGTTTATATGGGGTGATCATGGGTGATCAGGGGTTTATAAGGGGTTAATAAGTGACGGGGGGGGGGGGTGTAGTGTAGTGTAGTGTGGTGTTTGGTGCGACTGTACTGACCTACCTGAGTCCTCTGGTGGTCGATCCTAACAAAAGGGACCACCAGAGGACCAGGTAGGAGGTATATTAGACGCTGTTATGAAAACAGCGTCTAATATACCTGTTAGGGGTTAAAAAATTCGGATCTCCAGCCTGCCAGCGAGCGATCGCCGCTGGCAGGCTGGAGATCCACTCGCTTACCTTCCGTTCCTGTGAGCGCGCGCGCCTGTGTGCGCGCGTTCACAGGAAATCTCGCGTCTCGCGAGATGACGCCTATTGGCGTTAGTGTGACCTGGGAGCGCCGCAGCATTGACGCCTTTCGGCGTTAGTGTGACGGGAGGAGGTTAAGGTGCTCTCTCCCTAAGGAGAGTTAGTTCCCCCCTTGCTCATTCATTCTTAGAAATGTGATGTAGTCTACACTATCGTGAGGTGTGCCTTGAGGATGGATCCGAAGGGCTCTGTCAATGGGTTGGCTGCAAGAATGATCTCATATCCGAAATGACCAACACACTTAAAACCACCCTCTTCTTGCATGTGCTGTTGGATTGTTACTCGCAACTGTTTTTCTGTGAGTGGAAATTCATCTGCAAGCGCCTGCAAAAGCGGAATGCAGCATTTCTTGAAGCAAGTCCTGGAAATGCTGCATTATGACAGCCCTCTGTGATGCTAGTAACATGTCCGACATTTTGTGTTTGCATTGGGGGTCTAAGTACATTGCCACCCAGTTCTGGTCCTTGCCCTTTATGCTTTTTATATGGGGGTCCCTCTTCAAACACTGGAGCATGAAGGCCCCCATTTGCACTAAATTGGAAGTGTTGGAGTGGCCTGGCTCCTGCTCATCGTCTAGGATAATGTCGTCTTCGGTCTCCTACCCCCAGCCACGGACAACACCAGGGATCCTAGAAAAGTTTAAAGCATGCTCTTTTTGCTCCTCCCCCACCCCGGCACCATCCTCTTCTGACTCTTCTTCAGACTCCTGTTGACTTCTCTGAGATGGAGTGGCCCCTCTGGGAATTCATCCAGCATTGCAACTTCCTCATCTTCCTGCTCCTGCTCCTCGACGACTTGATCAATGACACTACGCAATGCACACTCGAAAAAGAAGGCGTAAGTTACGATGTCATTGATGGCACCCTGGCTGTGACTGCCCTGGTGATTTCATCAAATGGGCACAGAAGTCTGCATGCGTCGTGCATGAGCAGCCACTGGCACAGTAAAAAAAACAAGCTCCCCGGAACCTGTCCTGCTGCAGAGTTCGTACAGGTAGTCGTTAAAGGCACGTTTCGGCTGGAGCAGCCTATCAAGCATATACAAGGTTGAGTTCGAGCTCGTCGGGCAGTCAAAAATCAGACGTCTAAAGGGCAGGTGGTGTCGCCGCGGAACGTCAGCAAGGCGAGACATAGCCGTGTAAGATTTTCTAAAATGGCCATAGATTTTCCTGGCCTGCCGCAAGATGTCCTGGACCCCGGGGTATTTGGCAACGAATCACCACACGACTAAGTTCAGGACGTGTGCCATGCACGGCACGTGTATCATTTTGCCCTGTTTCAGTGCACTCAGCAGATTGGCACCGTTGTTGCACACCACTTTACCAAATTTCAAATTGAGCGGGGTTAGCCACTGATCGGCCTATGCCCACAAAGCTGCTAGGAGTGCAGGATTGGTGTGGCTCTTTGCTTCCAGGCACAACAGCCGCAGCACAGCATGGCAACCTCTCACCTGGCACGTCGAATATGTTCTGGGGAGCTTTGGGGGCACAGCGGAAGAGGTGGTAGCAGTGGAAAAGGCGGAGTCAGCCGAGGAGGAGATGGAGGATGGGGTAGGAGGAGGAGAAGAAGAGGCAGGCCTGCATGCAATCCGTGGCGGTAACACCAAATCCACATGGGTGCCACGGGTTACATGCTTGACGACTGTCAGAAGGTTCACCCAGTGGGCAGTAAAAGTTATGTACCTCCCTGCCCGTGTTTGCTAGACCATATGTCTGTGATCAGCTGTATCTTGGCACCAACACTGTGCCAGAGATACATTCACTTGCCATATAGCTCCAGGATGCCCTTCTGGGAGAAATATTTCCTTCTGGGTACGTTCCATTGTGGTGTGCCAATGGCCACAAATTTTCTAAAGGTCTCCAAGTCCACCAATTTATATGGCAGTAGTTGGCGGGCTAGCAGTTCCGACAAGCCAGCGGTCAACCGTTGGGCAAGAGGGTTATCTGGCGTCATCATCTTTTTTCGCTGGATAATTTGGGCCACGGATGCTTGCCTTTTACCAGATGAAACGCAACAACAGCACAGTAGAAGGTGGAGTGGAGGACAAATGGGAGGAGAAAGAAGAAGGAGAAGAGGCAGGACGTGGAGCGCGGGGAGTGTGGCTTTGTGGGTTCTGACGGTGTTGCTCCCACTGGGCTCGGTGATGGGAGGCCAGGTGCCTTCTTAAGGCGGTGATCCCTCGGTGAGTGTTGGGATTACCCCGACTTATGCGTTGACAGCATAGGCTGCAGATGGCAACACTTTTGTCAGCAGCGGACACATTAAAGAAATCCCGCACTGCGGAGCCATGTACCGGCGTCCTGGGAGTGCCGGAAGTGACCGTGCATGGTGAATGGCTCATTCCAGATACATTAGCAGTCTTCTTTTTGCCTCCTGTGCACTGTAAGTTCTGCCTGCTTCTCCTCCTTCTCCTCCCTCTCCTCCCTATCTGCTGCTCTCTCCCTTTGAACTCCCCTCCTCTTCCTCTCTTGTGGGCACCCACGTGACGTTTATCAACACGTCATCATAGTCACCTTCACCACCACTGACATGAGAGATCTCGGAGTAGGCAGCAACAGCGGGGACCAACCTCCTTGGGCTGATCTGGGTACTGTCATCAGACTGCTGGGTGGCGACCATTGATACCTTCTCTTCCTGATCCGATGCCAAGAATGGCTGCTCATCGGTAAGGTCTTGGAAGCAATGGGAAAATAATTCCTCTGACTCGAGTAGAGAGGATATAGTGGTGGTGGTGGTGTCTTTGGGGAAGTACATAGCAGAGAGTGAAGAGGGTGCAGATAGAGAGGATGATGAGGGTCAGAAGCAGAAGGCTTAGTGAGCCATTCAACCAAGTCTGGTGCGTCCTTTGATGTATTCGCAGGCACCTTCTGCGACTTACCACTTAGGCTCCGGCCTGGTGCACCTGCCTGACCCTTACCACCCCTGCGGAAAGGCCTGCCTCTTCCTCTGCCTGTCATTTTCAAAATGACCCTGTGACCGAAGTCCCTATAGAAGAGCAGTATTTGTGAAAGAAGGTATATCACACCCCTGCCTCAATCAGTTTTTTTTGGGGGGGCAACTGGTATATCAGTAGAAATTATTTGTTCCAATAGTGTTTGTCACTCTGTGTAGCTGAGGTAACTCAGCAAAACCGCAAACAAATGCTGCACTACCTAAATGCACTAAAGTATATTATTGGTATATCACACCCCTGCTTCAATAATTTTGCTTGAGGTGGCAACGGTTATATCACACCAGTAGAAATGATTTGTTCCAATAGCATTTGTCACTCTGTGTAGCTGCGGTAACGCAGCAAAACTGCAAACAAATGCTGCACTACCCAAATGCACTTTATAGAAAGTATATTATTGGTATATCACACTCCTGCGTCAATCCGTTTTTTTGGGGGGCAACTGGTATATCACACTAGTAGAAATTATTTGTTCCAATAGCGTTTGTCACTCTGGGTAGCTGCGGTAACGCAGCAAAACCGCAAACAAATGCTGCACTACCAAAATGCACTTTATAGAAAGTATATTATTGGTATATAACACCCCATCTTCAATCAGTTTTTTGGGGCAATACTTGTATATAACACAAGTAGAATTTATTTGTTTCAATAGAGTTTGGCACGCTGTGTAGCTGCAGTATCGCAGCAGAACCGTACACAACTGCTGCACAATACAAATGCACTATAATATACCTTCTATGTTAGAAAGTATATTATATGTATATTACACCCCTCAGGAAGTCACACCTATCGATAGCACACCTATACCAGTCCTTAAATGGACTTTTGTGGCCCTATTAGCTAGCATTTGGTGTTCCTAACAGTCTGTCACTGCTCGACACAGCAACCTCTCCCTACACTGGCAAAAGACTGAATATAAAATGGCGGTCAGATCGGGTTTATTTATAAGGTAGGGAGTATGTCCATGTGCTGAAACGTCTCAATTAGCTCTCCTGTTTCACCTGATGGATGTGTCATGGGTCAAAGTTCTTCACAATGCAAAAGAATATGGCGCTGGCGGACATCGCCATATGTTCGCCCGTTCGGCGAACCGCGAACGAGCAAAGTTCGCTGCGAACAACTGCCGGGCAAACCGCAAGTTCATCTCTATTCACCACCACTGACATTAGAGATCTCAGAGTAGGCAGCAACAGTGGGGACCACCCTCCTTGGGCTGATCTGGGTCATCAGACCGCTTGGTGGTGGTCGTTGCTATCTCCTCTTCCTCATCCGATGCCAAGAATGGCTGTGCATCAGTAAGGTCTGAGAATTGATGAGAAAATAATTCCTCTGTCTTGAGTGGAGGGGCTATGGTGGTGGTGTTTTTGGGGATGCACACAACAGAGAGTGAGGAGGGTGCAGATACAGAGGATGAGGAGTGTGCAGAAGCGGAAGGCTGAGTGAGCCACTCAACCAACTTTGGTGCGTCCTTTGACGTAATCGCAGGCACCTTCTCCAACTTTCCACTTAGGCTCTGGCCTGGTGTACCTGCCCAACCCCTACCACCACTGCGGAATGGCCTGCCTCTTCCTCTGCCTGTCATTTTAAAAATGACCCTGTGACAAAGTCCCTATAGTAGAGCAGTATTTGTGGAAGCAGGTATATAGAACCCCGTAATAATTTTTTTGGGGCAGGGGCAACTGGTATATCACACCAGTTGCAATTAGTTGTTCCAATGGCATTTGTCTGTCTGTATAGCAGTAGTATCACAGCAGAACCGCAAACAAATGCTGCACAATACAAATGTACTATATAGAAATTATATTATAGTTACGTATATCACACACCTGCCTCAATAAGATTTTAATGGGGGCAACTGTTATTTCACACCAGTTGCAATTAGTTGTTCCAATGACGTTTGTCACTCTGTATAGCTGCGGTATCTTAACAGAACCACACACAAATGCTGCACAATACAAATGCACTATATAGAAATTATATTATAGGTATATCACACCCCTGCCTCTATCAGAATTTTTTAGGGCAAATGGTGTGATATACAATTAGTTGTTACAATGGTATTTGTCTGTCTGTGTAGCTGCGGTATCCCAGCAGAACCGCACACAAATGCTGCACAATACAAATGTACTATATAGAAATTATATTATAGTTACGTATATCACACACCTGCCTCAATAAGATTTTAATGGGGGCAACTGTTATTTCACACCAGTTGCAATTAGTTGTTCCAATGACGTTTGTCACTCTGTATAGCTGCGGTATCTTAACAGAACCACACACAAATGCTGCACAATACAAATGCACTATATAGAAATTATATTATAGGTATATCACACCCCTGCCTCTATCAGAATTTTTTAGGGCAAATGGTGTGATATACAATTAGTTGTTACAATGGTATTTGTCTGTCTGTGTAGCTGCGGTATCCCAGCAGAACCGCACACAAATGCTGCACAATACAAATGCACTATATAGAAATTATATTCTAGGTATATTGCACCCTGCCTCAATCAGATTTTTTTGGGGGTAACTAGTATAACACACTAGTTGTAATTAGTTGTTCCAATAGCGTTTGTCCCTCTGTATAGCTGTAGTATTGCAGCAGAACCGCACACAACTGCTGCACAATACAAATGCACTATAATATACTTTCTATGTTATAATATACTTTCTAAGTATATTACACCCCTCAGTATGTCACACCACATCGATAGCACACCTATACCAGGCCCTATAAGCTAGCGTTTGGTGTCTCTATACTCTCTAACAGTCTGTCCCTGCTCCACACAGCAACCTCTCCCTAAACTGGCAAAAAACAGAATGTAAAATGGCGTCCAGATCCGGTTTATTTATAGGGTAGGGGATGTGTCTATGTGCTGAAACGTCTTAATTGGCTGTCCTGTCCCACCTGATGGATGTGTCATGGGTCAAAGTTAGGCACTATGCAAAGTTAGGCGCTATGCGAATGAGCAAAGTTCGCCGCGAAACGACCGCCGGGCGAAACGCAAGGCCATCTCTATTCCTAAATTTAAAAAATTTGATCCAGAGTGCTCTGGATCTCAGACTGGGCCGTAGGTTTGCCTTCTAGCAAGAGAATGATCCTAAGCACACATCTAAGACATAGCACCCTTATGAATGTCATTGAGTGGTCCACCCACAGCCCTGTCTGGAACCCAATTAAACATCTTTGAAGAGACCTGAAAATGGCTGTCCACCGATGGTGTCCATCCAACTTGACAGAGCTTGAGAGGATCTGCAGAGAAGAATAACAGAAAATTCTCAAATCCAGGTGTACAAACCTTGTGACATCATAGCCAAGAAGACTGGAGGATGTAATCATTGCCAAAGGTGCTTTAACTAAGTTGTGAGTAAATGTCAATGCGATATTTTAGATTTTGCTTTTCAATAAATTAGCAAAGATTTCAAATATTCTAGTACAAAAGAAAATTATCTAATCACCAGTCCGCAAAAATGCTGCGCTGCAGGTCCGAGGAGTGTTGTGGGGTCAATCACACTTTCACGAAGTATATATATATAGGGTTCGAACCGCGCCCCTGACGAAGCTCAAGGAGCGAAACCTGGGTCGGGCAAAGAATAAGATGCTGGGATTTTTAATGCGACTTTTAAAGAGCATGTTTGTGAGTATGTGCTAATAAACTTTTTAAAACAGTTACCGGAGCTTCACTATGGTAGGAGCTACTTGTATCCACAGAGACTTTTAGGAAAAGAAAGTGGGAATAGCAGCAGACTCATCTGGCGTATACTTGAACCAAGTCCGCGGTTAAACCCTGTTTGTTCGTATGTGAACGTGGATCTCCGCCAGGAAAAACCTAATCAGCTGCGGAGGATATTGCATACACACCTTGGTTGGTGTAGTGCTGTGTAAGTACAATCTGTGCACCGCAGGGTAAAACAACCGTACGGATTCACACTATTATAACTTTTATCAGTTGCAGGATATCCACAAATAGGACATTTGCAGCCCTCGGTGCTTTTTCTAAAAGGAGAAGGATAAAAGAAAAAAAATATTTCAAACATTCTGATGGGCATTCTGATAGCGTACCCATATGCCAGTCTTGATCTATGTGCACTGGTGCGAGATACGCCTCATTTAGGATGCGTAAGCCTCTTAGATTAGATTGCTTCTCTGTCCTGCCATGCACTAGAGTCTATGCCTTTAACTTAGTTCACTTTCTAGCAAAAGTTATAGTAAATCCGGCACGTGGCGTAAAGCTCTTCGGAAGCTCTTTCCAGCACTTTGGAAAAGAGCAGAGACGCTTAAAAAATCACAAATTATAGTGCACATATAGGTGAGCCATAATGTGCGCCTTTTTTATGCCACAGTAGTGGCGTAATTATTTTGACATATGTCCCCCTATGTTTTCACTTTACCATTATGGAGTATTGAGTGCAGGAAAAACATAATATTTTTTTTTACATTTTAGCACAAGTCCGCAACAGAACAAAAGGTTAAAAAATGAAAGGGTCGGAAGATCTGGGTCCGAATGCTTTGTATATGTACATTTAAAGGGATTGTACAGTGGAAAGATATTAATGACCTATCCTCGCATGCTGCTCCCTCTTCATCTCATTTGCACAGTGTAATTAATAGGGTGCATTCTCACGCGGCAGATTTTGTGGCAGAAAATTCAGCGACTGAAAATCTGTTCCATTAATTTGATTGGGGCAGCAAACAAATGGATTTCTGCAAGCTACATTAGGCTTCGTTCTTACGCCCGTGGAACACGGTCCGTGAGATACAGAAACTGGCATCCTGCTTACATAGTAACATAGTAACATAGTACATAAGGCCGAAAAAAGACATTTGTCCATCCAGTTAGGCCTGTTATCCCGCAAGTGCAGGAGTGAACGGCATCATTGATTGCTATGATGCCATGCACTTTGTGCTGACGCCGCAGTACAGTAATACACTCGTATAGATCATATGAGTGTATTACTGTACTGTGGCAGTGGCACAAAGCGCACGGCTTCATATCAACCAATGATGCGATGCGCTCCTGCACTAAGCAGGATGCCAGTCCGGTATCTCTCGGACAGACGTGGGAATTCAGCCTTAGGCCTGCTGCACATGACTGTAGCTGTCCTGTTGCAGTATTGCGGACCACATTTGCGGATCCGCAATACACTGGCACCGCTCAGTGTGCATTCCGCATATATAGCAATAGTTACTAATATTAGCAATAGTAATTAGACTATGTACACACCCATACAAACATCCTGCCCTGTTTTTTGTTCATAACAAATTAAATAAAATATATATATTTATTATATTTATTAGTTTTAGCAATAGTATAGTGGAATTTGTATGTGCAAAATATACACACATACATACATTTATATATTTTAAAAATATGGGTATTTGTTTTAGCTATATTTGTACAAACGCACATAAAAATGTAAAAAAATGAAAATAATTCTAAAGTTCAAATTTCCGCAAGATGAATAGCTTAGGCGAATAACATAAAAATGTCACTTTCAAGGGGATTGTAGCGTTTTGGCGCTGCACAATTTTTTTCTGGCAGTACGGTGCTATAGAACCAGCAATAGAAAAATAGCCCGCCAAAATCCAAAATGCGTTCCAGTCTTTTGAAATCTTGCGGCGGGCCCAGCCAGCCAATTGCATAAATAGCGCTTATTTTCAGAGTACAATAGTGGTAATGGTTTTATAAATGTTTTGTCTTGAAACCTTTTGTAATAGTAAGAAAAAAATTGCTAAGAAATATATTTTTTTTCATCATTTTCAGTTTTTCGTACAAAAAAAAGTTTTTGGCACAAAAAAAGGTGTCCCAAGAAAAATAATATCAACTACATGTAGGCTGGCTCAGAAATAAATCAGTTATTTGCAGTTAGATAGACGCATTTCTACAACTGAAAAACTGGCCTGGTAAGGAAGGGGAATAAACACTCCGGTAATGAAGTGGTTAACATTTTTTTATATGTCCACTTTACATGTTTTTAAGGACCAATTCAGTTTTGAAGTGACTTTAACCCCTTAACCCCTTAAGGTCCGGGCTCATTTTCACCTTAAGGGCCAGGCCATTTTTTGCAAATCTGACCAGTGTCACTTTATTTGTGAATAACTTTAAAACGCTTTTGCTTATCCAGGCCATTCTGAGATAGTTTTTTCGTCACATATTGTACTTCATGACACTGGTAAGATTTAGTAAAAAAAAAATCATTTTTATTTATAAAAAAAATACAAAATTTACCAGTGACTACTTTATTAGCAAATTTCCAAGTTTCAATTTCTCAACTTCTATAATACATATTAATACCTCCAAAAATAGTTTTAATTTACATTCCCCATATGTTTGGATCATTTTGGGAATGCCATTTTATTTTTTCGGGACGTTACAAGGCTTAGAACTTTAGAAACAAATCTTGAAATTTGTCAGAAATATTCCAAAACCCACTTTTTAAGGACCAGTTCAGGTCTGAATAGAAACCACCCAAAAATGACCCCAATCTAGAAACACCTAGGTGTTCCACAAGAGTTAATGGCAAATGGAGATAACATTTCAGTATTTAAATTTTTGGGCAAATTTTCAATTTTAATAAATTTTTTCAAGTAACAAAGCAAGGGGTAACAGCCAAACAAAACTCAATATTTATTGCCCTGATTCTGTAGTTTATAGAAACACCCAATATGTGGTCGTAAACTGCTATACTGGCACATGGCAGGGTGTAGAAGGAAAAGAGCGCCATGTAGTTTTTGGAAGGCAAATTTGCTGGACCGGTTTATTTACACTATGTCCTATTTTAACTACACCCCTCAAGGTATTCAAAACAGATTTTACAAACTTGTTAACCCTTTAGGTGTTCCACAAGAGTTATTGACAAATGAAGATGAAATTTCAGAATTTCTATTTTTGGGAAAATTTTCCATTTTTATCTATTTATTTCAAGTAACAAAGCAAGGGTTAACAGCCAAACTTTTTGTGATGTAAGGTGACAAAAAATAGCTTTTTTTACACCGTTTTTATTGATATTTTTATGACTGTCTTCATTTGGTCATGGGGTATTTTTATAGAGCAGATTTTTACGGACGCGGCAATACCTAATATGTCTACTTTTTAAATTTATTTAGGTTTTACACTATAATATCCCTTTTAAAACAAAAAAAATTAAACATTTTAGTATCTCCATAGTCTGAGAGATCCTTTTTTTTTTTTTGTTTGGGCCGATTGTCTTAGGTAGGGGCTCATTCTTTTGCGGGATGAGAGGACGGTTTTATTGGCACTATTTTGGGGGGCATATGACTTATTGATCGCCGGCTAAAAAAAAAAATTGTGATTTAAGGTGACAAAAAATTCCTTTTTTTACACCGTTTTTATTTTACTTTTTTTACTTTGTTTATCTGAGGGGTTAGTTCATGGGGTATTTTTATAGTTCAGGTTATTATGGATGCGGCAATACCTAATATGTCTATAAAATAATATCATTTAAAAAAATTTAAAAAAAATTGTTTTAGTGTCTCCAAAGTCAGAGAGCTATAGTTTTTTTTTTTTGTTTTTTTTTTGCTGCTGATTGTCTGTGGCTAAATAGAATTAAAATTAGGAAACGGGATTATAAATTTAGTACTCCATGGACGTGTGGTACTCCCTGAAGCAACCATCAATGCAGAGGCCCGGATTGGGACCGTCCTTTCTTTCCAGTATGGGGGCCCACACCTGGAAAGTGGATCAGGGCGCCTTTAGTTCCTGAGGTACTCCGGCCTGCTCTTTCCCGGTCAGGAAAGATCAGGGCCTTGAGGACTGCCTCATAGAACTGGAGGAATTTCCCTGTGTTGCAAGCGCTCTGTGACAGCACAAAAGAGTTGTACAAGGCAACCTGTGCCAAGTACACCGCAACTTTTTTGTACTATGCCCGGGTTTTGCGCATGGCGTTATATGGCTTGAGGACTTGATCAGAGAGATCAACTCCTCCCATATACCGATTGTAGTCGACTATACAATCGGGCTTGAGAACCGTTGCCGCGGTACCTCACACAGGGACGTTATTGTGAATTGTGGACAATACAAGGACATCCCTTTTGTCCTTATATCTGACCAGCAACAGTTTTCCAATGGTAAGGGCACGGGTCTCACCCCTGGGGATAGGTAGGTGGTGGGTAGGGAGGCCGTGTTGATTTTTCCGCACGGTCCCACAAGCGGACGTAAATCTGGCGGCGAGGGACTAGAACAAGGGGATACTAGTATAAAAGTTATCCACATACAGGTGGTAACCCTTATCTAGCAGTGGGTGCATAAGGTCCCACACAAGTTTCCCGCTAACACCCAGAGTGGGGGGACATTTTGAGTGTTCAATACGGGAATCTCGCCCCTCATAAACACAAAACTTGTAAGTGTACCCTGAGGCAATCTCACAAAGTTTGTACAGCTTCACGCCGTACTTCGCCCGCTTGGCGGAAAATGAGTCTCCCCTTGAAAGCAATGAGAGACTCATCAACAGAGACCTCCCTTCCAGGTACATAGGCCTCCAAAAATTTGGCTCCGAAGTGATCGATGACCAGACTGATTTTGTACAGGCGGTCATAGGCAGGATTACCTCAGGGGGTACATAATGCAGGCATTTCAGAATGGCCTCAAAACGGGAACGTGTCATGGCCATACAGTAGAGTGGGTCTGGTAGAGGATGTCCCCACTCCAGTACTACCTGACACTGGGTTTTTTGACCATGCCCATGTGCAGCACGAGGCCCCAAAACGTCCTCATCTCGGCTGCACTGACCGGAGTCAATGAACTGTTGGGCGTACAAGTTCGTTTTCTCCACCATCAGATTCACAAAGTAGTCACTGAAAAAAATAGTCATATTCAGTGAAGCTCACTGTGGGAATCTCGATTCCTGGTTGGACAATCAGGAATCACAGGCTCAAAATCCTCTGGGGTACACAATGCAAGTTCACTGGTAGGGGGCTCAGGTGGACTTATCTGGTGGGCCTGAAAACTAGTACGAGCTCAGCTGCTCGTACTAGTGTAGGCCACAGGGTCCTTGGCATGGGGGTCCCCTTGCTCCGCCAGGCGGCGTCTCCGCTGCCGTGGGGGCTCATCATCATCACTAGATGATGAGGAGGACGCTGATGGCAAGAGGAAATTGGGGTCATGCTCGCCCTTACTGGGGCTCTCGGAGTTGGAGGCAAGCAGGGCGTATGCCTCCTCGGCCGAGAAGGCCTGGCGGGCCATAGGGGAATGTGTGTGTGCGTGTGTGGAAAACTTTATTTAGTGTGCGTGTGTGTTGGGAGACGGGTGTTCGCGTACACTTAACTCTAAACCTAACAGAAAAGAAATGAACTAAAAAAAATGAAAGCCCCAAAAAATTGGAAAAAAAAGAAAGATTCAAATTCGCTGATCAGGTGGGCGATGCACTGACATTGGCCGGACCTTAAGAGTGCAGGCCACAGTCAGCGTACACACAAAAAAAAAATAAAAAAACGCTTGCGCCCCAGAAATATTTGTGTGTGGGTGGGATGGGGGGTCAGGGGGGCAAGCTGCAGCACCCCTGGGGGGTCTAGGGTCACACAGCTAAGTGTCCTGGGGACACCAGACACCCGATCAGGGTGATGCTGAAAAAAATTCATTTTTCCCCCTAAACTCTATCTGCCTAATTTAAGCTGTCCCTAAGTACCTTTTTAGTGCCAGATGGCACTGTGGTGGCTCAGATGGGGGGGGTGCTAGGCACAGAAGAGGGATGCTGGGGGTGATGGGCACAGATCCACTAGGCTCCTCTCTCCACGGCTCCAGGATGCAGTGTGGAGGAGGAGGAGAGCACACTGGGTTATTGGGTCACCAAAGTACTGGGACATCAGATGGTACCTGTACGCCCTTTGAACCTAAGAGGCTAAGGACCCGTGCCGTACGGCGCAGCTGGACATGACTTAAGGACCAGTGTATATGTAAGGCACAAGGTCCGCCGGGTGCTGGGGCAGGATTTCAGGGGAATCGGTGCACCGTGGCTGCTTTTACCGGCATGCATCCATGCCGGGTAAGGGCAGCATGGTGTCTTTCCGCCCCCCTGCAGCTCCAAGCGCTGCGATTGGCTGGTCAATGAAGACCCGCACGTCACAGCACCGGAAGCAGAAGTAAGCTGCGGGGCAGGTTGGGAGGGGAGGCTTACGGAGGTGACTGTTGCTGAACCTTTCAGCAACAGTCTCCTCCGAGGTCTGACAGGGGACTACAGTGTTTGGCGTCCCCTGCCAGTGCTGCGATTGGCTGGAACAACGCTCCAGCTAATGGCAGTGCTATAGCAGCACAGGAATGGGCTGAACCTGTCTGCAGGCAGCCATTCTAGCTGGTGGCTGCATGCAGAGAGGTTCTGTGCTTCTCTGTGCTGCTTGTTGGCTTGCTGGGTCTTGTGGAGCACGACCAGTGTGATTTGAGCTTTTCCTGCTGAAAGAAGAAATAAGAAAAGAAGAACATCTGGAATTGCTGCACTGATTTATTTTTTCATTTGCAGCTGTTCCAGATCCCTAAAACACCCTCCATCCCGCCATTTGGTCCGTGTGCTTTTTTGTTAATTTTTTTTCTTACAATTTTCCAGCTCTGCACCACTTTTTCTGCGTGCGAGCTGTGATCGTCAAGCGCTGATCAGTCCGTAATCCACTGTTCAGCACCTGGACTCTTTTTTTTTGTGCAGATATATTTTTTTAATCTGTGCTTTTTTTCTTTTAAGTAAGGCCCCTTTCACATAAGCGTGACGGATTAGGTACGGATGCGTTCAGGGTGCATTCAGTGTGCGTTCAGGGAAACTCACACCTTTTTGCAAGCAAGTTCAGTCAGTTTTATCTGCAATTGAGTTCAGTTGCTCAGTTGCTGAGTTCAGTTGCTCAGTGCATTGCATTTTGATGCGTTTTTCACACCCGTGATAAAAAAAATGGAAGGTTTACAAACAACTCTCCTAGCAACCATCAGTGAAAAATCCATTACATCCGCACTTGCTTCCTGTTGCAATGCATTTTTCACTGAAGCCACATTCACTTCTATGGGGCCAGGGCTGTGTGAAAAACGCTGAATATAGAACATGCTGCGTTTATTCCCGCAACGTAGAACTGATGCGTGAATAAAAACGGTCATGTAAACAGACCCATTAAAATGAATGGGTCAGGATTCTATGCGGATGCTATGCGTTCATGTCACGCATTGCACCTGCGCAGAAAATTTGCTAGTGTGAAAGGGGCCTAGGTGTAAAGCAACTTTTTTGTGAAAAAAACTCAATTTTTCATTTTCACTGCCAAGTGTTTCCTAAATGTAGGAAATACCTTGAGGTTAAAGTGCTCACTACACACCTTGAAACATTCCTTGAGGGGTGTAGTTTACAAAATGGGGTCACTTTTTGGGGGTTTTCACTGTAGGGCCATCTCAGGGTGTCTTCATATGCGACATAGCTCCCAATGACCTTTAAAGCTAAATTCGCTCTCCAAAAGCCATATGGTGCTCCTTCCACTCTGAAGCCTGCTGTGTGCCCATACATAATTATTTGAGCATATTTGGGGTGTTGAAATATTTGGGGGAAAATTGGGAACAAAATGTGGGGTGCATTTTGTCCTGTTACCCTTTGGGAAAGTGAAAAATGTGGGTGTAAAGTAACTTTCTTTATTAAAAAAAATGCAATTTTTCATTTTCACTGCCAAGTGTTTCCTAATTGTAGTGGGCACAGAAGCTTTCAGAAGAGAAGGAGCAGCATCAGGATTTTTTAACATGGAATTTGCTGAAATTATTTTTAGGGAACATAACATTTTTTATATTTTAGTTAACTGAGCTGTGTGAGGTGTACAAATTTGGAGTACAAATGACTTTTTGATCAATTTTTATACCATTTTTTTATGAGTTGAGGTGAGCAAAAATTCCAATTCTATCTTTTTTATTTTTATTTTTTATAGGGTTCTTTATGTGGCATATGTGATATGATAATTTTATTGTGTGGGTTCATACTGTTTTGGTGATACCAAATTTATATAGTTTTTCGTGTTTTACTACTTTTTCAGCATAAAATCACTTTTGTATTAAAAATTAATTATATTTTTTTCATCACCATATACTAATATCCATAATATTTATATTTTTCCGCCCATGTAGCTGTGCGAGGGCTTGTTTTTTGCGGGCTGGGCTGTAGTTTTTATTGGTGTCATGTTGGGGTACATACCGTATGTCTTTTTGATCAATTTTTATACCATTTTGGGGAGGTGAGGTGGGCAAAAATTGCAATTCTGTCAGTGTTTTTTTTATTTTTTTCTATGGTGTTCCTTATGCGGCATATATGATACAATATGATAATTTTATTCTGTGGGTTGATACGTTCATGGCGATGCCAAGTTTATCTTTTTCTTTTTTATATTTTACTACTTATTCAGCATAAAATAATTTTAGTATTAAAAATAAATTATATTTTGCATCACCATATACTAACATCCATAAAATGTTTATTTTTTCACCAATGTAATGGCTCATGCACATGAGCGTACTTATTCAGTGCCCATGCTGCAGACCGCAAATTGCAGTTCGCAATGCATGGGCACTGGCTATGTACC
Source organism: Bufo gargarizans (assembly GCF_014858855.1). Taxonomy (NCBI): domain Eukaryota; kingdom Metazoa; phylum Chordata; class Amphibia; order Anura; family Bufonidae; genus Bufo; species Bufo gargarizans. Next base: position 237,869,123 of record NC_058080.1, read on the forward strand.
CTCCAATTACGGATACAGGCCTATTGAGTTGAATGGGTCTGTTATCCACAACATACAGCCAAAGATAGAACATGTTCTATGTTTTTGCAGTGCGGGGGCATGGATTAGAAGTCTACGGAAGCGCTGTGCCTGCTACTTTTCTTTTTCAGTAAAAAATCACTTTTGTATTAAAAATAAATTATATTTTGCATCACCTTATGCTAACATCCATAACATTTTTATTTTTTCACCAATGTATGTAACTGTGTGAGGGCTTGTTTTTTGAGGGATTGACTGCTGGGAAAGAAAGGGAGCATTCTCACTTTGTTAACCCCATGGATGCCGCGGGTAGCTACTGACCGCAGCATCTAAGGCTACTTTCACACTAGCATTTTGGCTTTCCGTTTCTGAGATCTGTCATGGGCTCTCAGAAGCGGTCCAAAATGGATCAGTTTTGCCCTAATGCATTCTGAATAGAAAAGGATCCTCTCAGAATGCATCAGTTTTCCTCCGTTCAGTCACCATTCCGCTCTGGAGGCGGACACCAAAACGCTGCCTGCAGCATTTTGCTGTCCGCCTGACGAAGCAGAGCGAAACGGATCCGTCCTGACACACAATGTAAGTCAATGGGGACGTTTTCTCTGAAACAATAGAAAACGGATCTGCCCCCCTTTGACTTTCAATAGTGTTTATGACGGATCCGTCATGGCTATAGAAGACATAATACAACCGGATCCGTTCATGACGGATGTATGCAGTTGTATAATTGTAACAGAAGGTTGCAGATCCATGACTGATTTGCAAAAAACGCTAATGTAAAAGTAGCCTTTGGGGTTAAACAACTGTGATCAGTGTCAGCACCAATGTCGGCCATTGCAACAGAGTGTCAGCTTTATGTTACAGCTGACACTCGCTGCTCATGGGGGCGGTTCTGTTTCTGAGCCGCTGCCATCACAGCTGCATAATGAATAGATCCGCACCAAGGGAAGTAGGGGGCCACATTTGGTAGCACAGGGAACTTTAGGGGCACAGTGGGCATTGGGGGCCATAGTGGAGATCAGAGACTGAAGACATTTTTACACTACGCTCCAGTTGGTTAATCTGATAGATCCCTTGCTGGCTTCTCTCATGTCTCTGCTCATGGTGAGAGCCGAGATTCTGGGGCTGTAACACTTTTGTCACAGCCCTGGATAACAGTTTGGGTGTAACCGTACGCCAGATTGCATTAAATTACATCCAATCTTGACATACAGTAATGTCCAAATGTGGGAAGGGGTTAAAGAGGACCTGTATCAACATGTTTGTTTTAGTAAATAATTGCATTCCACATGAAATGACATTCTGTTGTTCCTCCAAGAAATATATGCATAAATGACCAACTATTACCACTGGGGGGTGTCCCTGCACAGTCTGACACTGTCCAATCAGTGCTGCAAGTGTCAGACAGTGCTGGCGGTGTTAACACCTAGTTTTCATTTTATTCCTAAAGTTATAGTAGGAATAACAAAGGAACAGCCCAACATACAGTCAGGTCCATAAATATTGGTACATCTACACAATTCTAACTTTTTCTACAATTCTAACTTTTTAATACTTGGTTGCAAATCCTTTGCAGTCAATTGCAGCCTTTAGTCTGGAATGCATAGATATCACCAGACGCTCGGTTTCATCCCTGGTGATGCTCTGCCAGGCCTCTACTCCAACTGTCTTCAGTTCCTGCTTGTTCTTGGGGCATTTTCCCTTCAGTTTTGTCTTCAGCAAGTAAAATGCATGCTCAATCGGATTCAGGTCAGGTGATTGACTTGGCCATTGCATAACAATCCACTTCTTTCCCTTAAAAAACTCTTTGGTTGCTTTTGCAGTATGCTTTGGGTCATTTTCCTTCTGCACTGTGAAGCGCCGTCCAATGAGTTCTGAAGCATTTGGCTCAATATGAGCAGATAATATTTCCCGAAACACTTCAGGATTCATCCTGCTGCTTTTGTCAGCAGTCACATCATCAATAAATACAAGAGAACCAGTTCCATTGGCAGCCCTACATGCCCACGCCATGACACTACCACTACAATGCTACACTGATGAAGTGGTATGCTTAGGATCATGAGCGGTTCCTTTCTTTCTTCATACTCTTCTCTTCCCATCACTCTGGAACAAGTTGATCTTGGTCTCATCTGTCCATAGGATGTTGTTCCAGAACTGTGAAGTCTTTTTTAGATGTTGGTTGGCAAACTCTAATCTGGCCTTCCTGTTTTTGAGGCTCACAAATGGTTTACATCTCGTGGTGAACCCTCTGTATTTACTCTGGTGAAGTCTTCTCTTGATTGTTGACTTTGACACACATACATATACCTCCTGTAAAGTGTTCTTGATCTGGCCAACTGTTGTGAAGGGTGTTTTCTTCACCAGGGATAGAATTCTTTGGTCATCCACCACAGTTGTTTTCCGTGGTCTTTTGGTGTTGCTGAGCTCCCCGGTGTGTTCCTTCTTTTTAAGAACGTTCAAAACAGTTGTTTTGGCCACGCCTAATGTTTTTGCTATCTCTCTGATGGGTTTGTTTTGTTTTTTCAGCCTAATGATGGCTTGCTTTACTGATAGTGACAGCTCTTTGGATCTCATCTTGAGAGTTGACAGCAACAGATTCCAAATGCAAATAGCACACTTGAAATGAACTTTGGACCTTTTATCTGCTCATTGTAATTGGGATAATCAGGGAATAACACACATCTGGCCATGGAACAGCCGAGAAGCCAATTGTCCCATTACTTTTGGCCCCTTAACAAGTGGGAGGCACATATGCAAACTGTTGTAATTCCTACACCATTCACCTGATTTGGATGCAAATGCCCTCAAATTAAAGCTGACAGTCATCAGTTAAAGCACGTCTTTTTCGTTTTATTTCAAATCCATTGTGGTGGTGTATAGAGCCAAAAATGTTAGAATTGTGTCGATGTCCCAATATTTATGGACCAGACTGTAACAGTTAAAAAACGCTTGAGATTGCTATTTAATGGGGAATTCTTACTTCATACTTATTAAAACAGATATGTTAAGAGAGGTGACAAGCCCTCTTTAAAGGGGTTGGTTGCTCTTGATCAATGTGTATGTAAGATATAATTACTAATATAGCCCCTGTTGATATTCTGTGTTGCGTGCTACATTTCTTAAGCCATGCTCTCATGTTAGGCAAATCTTTTATGCTTTGTCCACAAAATCGCGAAACAGAGAACAGAGAAAACATCACATGAAGGTGATTCGCTTGATAACATGATGCTGCATCAGCGGCCATCTTATGGACAAGATCTTTGTGTGAACAGCACCAAAGACTTGGCAAACATGGGGGCATACTTTATGAAATATAGAAAATGGCGCAGAATTTCAACAATGGCTATATTACTAAGTGCCATATAATCATCTCACAAACACATTGGTCACAAGAAGCCAGAAAGTGGCCAACTCTTTTATCTATGCAGCCATGGTATGGGACCTCTCATCTTCTCTTCCATTCACAGCTTTAACACTGCTGCCTGTGAACATGCCAGGGAAGGTGGCATTGACTGCTTAATGGTTCCACAGTGAACTGCAGCCCCAGCCAGTTTCATCTACGTCACACCAGATGAGGAATGAATGAGTGCTACATTAAAACACTGAAACATTCTTCTTAATAGCCCCTAAATCAGTGGTCTGCCAAGACTTCTGCTTTCTTGTTCACATATATTTTTCCATAGCTCACTTAGTGTGTTGCCTGTCACCTAATTGCTCCCTTCTAACAATTTAGGCTTTTGGCCGTTTATCAAAAGCTTTGAGATCCAATGTGATATTTCTTCTTATCCTTTATACTTTGCCATTCTCCCTGTATACAATGTTACTTTACAAAAAGTCACACAGTTAAAGGGGTTTTCTGGGATCGTGCAAGATCTGGCTGTTATGTGTATATAAGCAGCCTACATGTGACTTGAGCATACCTTTATTTTCCTGCTCCAGTGCTCCCCTCCGTTGGCATAGCAATCTTGCTGCATATGCATCATCTTTCACACAGCCAGTGATGCACCAGGCTTTTCATCTCTCAGACTTCCGCCAAGCACTGAGCCCGATGACGGCACCAGCAGAGCTAGGTGTGCTCTAGCACTGCCAGAGATTGCTTTGAAGGTGGTTACTATGCTGCCTTGTGGGATTTATAGGGCAGTGTGACAGGAAATGACATGGACAGAATGTAGGGATGTAAGCAATACTGAGCACAACGGCTGGAACTCGCTGGAGGATCGGAGGATGGTGAAAATGCTGGGAAAGCCATTAAGTGAACCTTAGAACAATGAGATTAGGTGATTGCGAAAGTAAATTAGACTTAAAGGGCTTCTGTCACCCCACTAAAATCATATTTTATTTTGGGCTACTTAAATTCCTTATACTGCGATATATCAATATATAATGCTCTTATTCATTTTCCTTCAGCAGTTTCTTCAAAAAACAGACTTTTATAATATGTAAATGACCTCTTTACCAGCAAGTAGGACGGCTACTTGCTGGTAGCAGCTGCATCCTCCTTTCATAAAGACGCCCCCTCCTCATGTTGATTGACAGAGCTAGCGAACGTGCTCGTCTTCTGGCTGGCCCTGTGTTCAGTCGGCGCAGGGACCAGATTTTGAACGCAGACAGGGCCAGCCAGAAGACAAGCGCATTTGCTGGCCCTGTCAATCAACATGAGGAGGGGGCGTCTTTATGAAAGGAGGATGCGGCTGCTACTAGCAAGTAGCTGCCCTACTTGCTGGTAGAGAGGTCATTTACATATTATAAAAGTCAGTTTTTTTTAAGAAACTGCTGAAGGAAAATGAGTAAGAACATTATATATTGATATATCGCAGTATAAGGAATTTAAGTAGCCCAAAAAAAAAAGACTTTAGTGCGGTGACAGAAGCACTTTAATGCAAACCTGGATAACCCCTTTAATAATAACTACAGGTGAATGAAGTCTGTTTTCTGGAAAGATGAATCCTCTAATATACCTGCTTGTCATTATACTAGAAATAATTTACTACTAATCTCTAGATTTGATTATATTATTTTCTTTATAAAATTATAGGACTTACCAACCGAATGCACGAGTATAGTAACTACATAATGGCAGAAGTTGTTTATATCTGTATAAATTCAGGTCCATAAATATTGGGACATCGACACAATTCTAACATTTTTGGCTCTATACACCACCACAATGGATTTGAAATGAAACAAACAAGATGTGCTTTAACTGCAGACTGTCAGCTTTAATTTGAGGGCATTTACATCCAAATCAGGTGAATGGTGTAGGAATTGCAACAGTTTACATATGTGCCTCCCACTTGTTAAGGGACCAAAAGTAATGGGACAGAATAATAATCATAAATCAAACTTTCACTTTTTAATACTTGGTTGCAAATCCTTTGCAGTCAATTACATCCTGAAGTCTGAAATGCATAGACATCACCAGACGCTTGGTTTCATCCCTGGTGATGATCTGCCAGGCCTCTACTGCAACTGTCTTCAGTTCCTGCTTGTTCTTGGGGCATTTTCCCTTCAGTTTTGTCTTCAGCATGCGAAATGCATGCTCAATCGGATTCAGGTCAGGTGATGGCATAACATTCCACTTCTTTCCCTTAAAAAAACTCTTTGGTTGCTTTTGCAGTATGCTTTGGGTCATTGTCTATCTGCACTGTGAAGTACCGTCCAATGAGTTCTGAAGCATTTGGCTGAATCTGAGCAGATAATATTGCCCGAAACACTTCAGAATTCATCCTGCTGCTTTTGCCAGCAGTCACATCATCAATAAATACAAGAGAACCAGTTCCATTGGCAGCCATACATGCCCACGCCATGACACTACCACCCCCATGCGTCCCATCACTCTGGTACAAGTTGATCTTGGTCTCATCTTTCCATAGGATATTGTTCCAGAACTGTGAAGGCTTTTTTACATGTTGTTTACAAAAAAATTCACTTCATGGCGAATTACTTTGTCACGAAGCGCATTTTTTTGTACACAGCGGGTGCAAAGACAGGGAGCTGCGATAGCGCTGCCCTCCGTCAATGTACCTCTCAGATGTCGCATTCATACATGATCGCGGCATCTGATTGTAAAAACAGTGCAAAGTTAACATTAAGAAAAAGTTATCAAACTTACTGCCTCTATTTGCTCGCGAAGGGCCATCCGCCGCCATCTTGCTTGAGCATCTGGAGCGAAATCTTGCTCGGAGCGAGATTACGCCATCATACTTCACCACGCACGGGAATTCGGACAAGATCTTCAATCAAGATGGCGGCTGGCAGCCCGTTGCAAGCAAATGGAGGATGTAAGTATGTATTTTTTTGTTTTTTACACTATTTCAGGTTAAATCGATTCGCTGACACGAAGAAGAAGGAAATTCGGCTTCGAGACGAATCAAATTTATCCTGAAATTCGGATCAAATTCCACTATGTGGGATTTGATTCACTCATCTCTATTGGGGAGTGTAATTTGCTGAATACTCTGGGTGTGTTTCTTTCATTTTTCTCCCAAAGCCATCCTTTGGTTTTTGCCCTGCTTGAAAAAACATAAGTGTCAGGGCTCATGCACACGACCGTATGTATTCTGCGGTCCAAAAAACACGGATCCGCAAAAAATGCGTAATCCGGACAATAATAGGATATGAACTCCTTTAGGGATATATGGAGCCTCACCATATCAACAAAATAGATGAGCAAGAACAAAGTATAATAGATAAATACATGATTTTATATACCTATACCTGCTGGCAATATAGCATGGTGTATGAAATATTTAGCTGACCTGACCCTTTTTGCACTTGCACTTTATGTAATGGTCCACCTACCACGCACCACCAGCCTGTTTGGTTTTTAACCATGCTTTTATTTATTGTGTTATGTCAATCATGTGTATTGTGTTGGTTATAATAAAATCATGTATTTATCTATTATACTGTTTTGTTGCTCATCTATTTTGTCGATATGGTGAGGATCCATATATCCCTATAGGAGTTTGTAGCTTGTTTATATATGGGTTTAGTACATTCATTTCGGAATTAGCTCTGGTTTTTCAATAATAGAAAATCTTAAATTTTTTTGCAGAACGGAAATACGAACATACGGAAATAGAATGTTTTTTTTGCGGAGCCATTTAAATGATGGGTTCTGCATACGGTCCGCAAAAAATAACGGAACGGACACGGAAAGAAAATATGTTTGTGTGCATGAGGCCTCAATGTGTGTTGCCGTTTGAATTAAGTTTTTGGATGACATATTTTTCCAATGCATTTTTCTATTTTGCACTACAGAGAAAGTGACATTACAGGGGTTTCATAATTTGCTATATAAAACTGTAAAAACGCAAGACAAAAAAAGTAATAATAGCAACGGAGCGAGGCGCAGACATAGCGCAGGGCGTACTGACTTAGGGGGAAGACCGTAGGCGAGTAAGGGGTTAATTATGCTGGGTAGGTGCGTGGTTGGGGGGCTGGGTTGCTGTACGGAGTGGGGGGAGCTGGTATTTTCGCGGGCTGTATATAAGGAACTGAGGGAGGGGCTACTGGTCAGTTGCCAGCTTGAGCCAGCAAGTTTTTCCCGCCCTCCCGCCCTTGTATTGGTTGTAGCTCTGTGGCAGTTTAGGGGGGGGGGGGCTGCTTGATATGGGATCCTGGGGGAGCAATTCAATGGTTAAGAGATGCAGGACATGTTAGAGCCTGCATCTCATATGGTTTGTTAATACCGAGGATGGGGCTCCTGTTTGGGCTACAAGGCCTACAGGAGGGAGACTGGTATACTTCAAGGAGTTGGTGCCCTTGGGTCGGTGAGTGCGGCCAAGGGTAAGCTTGAAGTACGAGGTGAGGCGGTGAAGGAGGATACTGCTAGTTTGGGTTGCCCTCCAGGATCCTTGTTACGGGGCAGTAGGTGATAATGTTGAGGGATGTTAAAAGTGCCTGCTGTTGTTATTGTTATTATTATTCATGTTATATGGTGAAAGATGTTGCTTTAATGTGTGGAATAATAAAGTTTGGCCGTCACGGTCATTTTACCAAAGCAAGTAAGTGTTGGTGTGATTATTAAAGGGGATCTGGGTAGGTATCAGTGGACGGAGGAAATTCTTCCATCCTATTAAGTCATTAAAAACGCCTGTGCTTGAACACAGTATCTTGGCAAAAAAAATCACCTAAAGGTCCAAAAAATGGTGCAGAAGACAGGCACATTTGTATTTGTATGGCAGTATGTATGGCAGCACTCTGAGGCCATGTTCACATCAGCATTCACAGTTTTAGTTGTTCTGCTTATTAGAGGAGCAGAACAACAGAAAATAACAGAAGTGCCAGATTTGGCACATAAATGATACTAAAAGCAAGCTGCACAAACTTCAGTGATTATAATGATGTTTATTCAGTTTCAGTTCAGGAGCACACTTTCTTATGCATGCAGAACTAAATCTTTGATGAAGGCCCTGAACTGAGCCTCCAAAGGAGATGTGCATAAGCTATAAGACATTTTTTTGACACTTTCAATAAGAGGCTTTCTAAGAAGTATGGCTTAGGACATGTTCACTAACGGGAGTTTCTTGGTGAGTGAAGATGCACCATTTTGCCTCAAAATTGTAGCTCAAAGCAAGTCAAACACTAGGTGATATAAAGATAGACAAAAGTGTCAAGCTGTGCATCAAATTTATCATCCAGCCTGAGCTACTATGATGAATGTGGCAGATCTTCACAGTGCCTGTCTAAGACGGTAATATATCAAGTGCACTGTGCTGGAAAATTAGAGTAATTTTGGCTGCTACCTGGTTTTAATGGATGTGCACCACGCCTGTCAAATTGCATTTACTAATGGTCAGATAGATGTTTTGTTGGTAGGATTTTATTTGTAATCAGATTTATCATTGTGGCATTTTGACCAAAAATTCGCAAGTCACACCAAAAAGTGGTAAGTGTACTCCAGTCCCCTAGTGACATACAAAGTATTGGAGGCCTGTCAGAAAATGAGTTTAGATTTTGGACTGAGAAATCTATTGGTACTCCATGCGACAAATATAACATATAAGTCCAAATAGATAACTGGTCGGCACTGCTTCCAACAATGCGCGGTGCACGTGTCAACGGGTTGGCGCCCCAGGAAACAATGTTGCAAAAAAGACCGGCACTTCGAAGTAGATATCTTTGGTACAGTAAATTTATTGGTCACACATTACAGCATAGTGACGCGTTTCAGCACCAACGTGCTTTCATCAGACTATATATATACACATCTTAACATTGATTCTTTAAATAGACAACTGAAATACAGATGAACTGATAACATAGATAAGGCCCCTCCCCTTATGCAAATAAAGAAATCAAAATTTTGTGATTGTACAATTCCGCTGGAAGAAAAGAAAGTGGCTTACAATCTGTATACTCAAAAACTATCAATTAACATACAAGATACATCAAAGGAAACAAGACACATTGTATTCATGGTTGAGGCCTCATGCACACAACCGTTGTGTGCATCCGTGGCCGTTGTGCCGTTTTCCGTTTTTTTTCACGGACCCATTGACTTTCAATGGGTCCGTGGAAAAATCGGAAAATGCACCGTTTGGCAGCCGCATCCGTGAGCCGTGTTTCCTGGCCGTGAAAAAAATATGACCTGTCCTATTTTTTTCACGGCCAACGGTTCACGGGCCCATTCAAGTCAATGGGTCCGTGAAAGAACACGGATGCACACAAGATTGGCATCCGTGTCCGTGATCCGTGGCCGTAGGTTTTAGTTTCATACAGACGGATCCGAAGATCCGTCTGCATAAAAGCTTTTTCAGAGCTGAGTTTTCACTTCGTGAAAACTCAGATCCGACAGTATATTCTAACACAGAAGCGTTCCCATGGTGATGGGACGCTTCTAGTTAGAATACACTACAAACTGTGTACAAGACTGCCCCCTGCTGCCTGGCAGCACCCGATCTCTTACAGGGGGATATGATAGTACAATTAACCCCATCAGGTGCGGCACCTGAAGGGGTTAATTGTACTATCATATCCCCCTGTAAGAGATCAGGGCTGCCAGGCAGCAGGGGGCAGACCCCCCCCCCTCCCCAGTTTGAATATCATTGTGCGGCCCCCCCCTCCCCTGTTGTTAACTCGTTGGTGGCCAGTGTGCGCACCCCCCTCCCTCCCTCCCTCTATTGTTTTAATACATTGGGGCCAGTGTGCGCGCGCCCCCCCAACCCCCCCCTCCCTCCCTCTATTGTTTTAATACATTGGGGCCAGTGTGCGCACCCCCTCCCTCCCTCTATTGTAATAATAGCATTGGGGCCAGTGTGCGCACACCCCCCCCCCCCCCCGATCATCGGTGGCAGCGGAGTAGAAGATTTTCATACTTACCTGGCTGCTGGCTGCTGCGATGTCTGCGTCCGGCCGGGAGCTCCTCCTACTGGTAAGTGACAGCAATGCGCCGCACAGACCTGTCACTTACCAGTAGGAGGAGCTCCCGGCCGGACACAGAGATCGCAGCAGCCAGCAGCCAGGTAAGTATGAATCTTCTACTCCGCTGCCACCGATGATCGGGGGGGGGGCACACTGGCCCCAATGCTATTATTACAATAGAGGGAGGGAGGGGGGGGGGGTTGGGGGGGCGCGCACACTGGCCCCAATGCTATTATTACAATAGAGGGAGGGGGGGGGGGTTGGGGGGGCGCGCACACTGGCCCCAATGCTATTATTACAATAGAGGGAGGGAGGGGGGGGTTGGGGGGGCGCGCACACTGGCCCCAATGCTATTATTACAATAGAGGGAGGGAGGGGGTTGGGGGGGGCGCGCACACTGGCCCCAATGCTATTATTACAATAGAGGGAGGGAGGGAGGGGGGTGCGCACACTGGCCACCAACGAGTTAACAACAGGGGAGGGGGGGCCCACTGGCCACCAATGAGTTAAAAACAGGGGGGGGGTCTGCCCCCTGCTGCCTGGCAGCACCTGGGGACTGGCAGGGGGACAGTCATGTACACAGTTTTTTTGTATATTCTAACCTGAAGCGTCTCCATCACCATGGGAACGCCTCTGTGTTAGAATATACTGTCGGAAATGAGTTTCACGATGTAGCTCATATCCGACAGTATATTCTAACATAGAGGCGTTCCCATGGTGATGGGGACGCTACAAGTTAAAATATACCATCGGATTGGAGAAAACTCCAATCCGATGGTATAACAGAACTCCAGACTTTACATTGAAAGTCAATGGGGACGGATCCGTTTGAAATGGCACCATATTGTGTCAACATCAAACGGATCCGTCCCCATTGACTTGCATTGTAATTCAGGACGGATCCGTTTGGCTCCGCACGGCCAGGCGGACACCAAAATGACTTTTTTTTCATGTCCGTGGATCCTCCAAAAATCAAGGAAGACCCACGGACGGAAAAACGGTCACGGATCACGGACCAACGGAACCCCGTTTTGCGGACCATGAAAAAAAAAGTCCGTGTGCAAGAGGCCTAAGGCCTCTAGGCTCCATCGTTTGTAACCAATGGATCCAATATGCCTCTCTTTTCAGTAGTAATCTATTCCTGTCAGCACCACGGCGGGGTAACGGGACGCCCTCAATGATTTGGTAGCGCAATTGTGCTATGTTATGTTTTTGTTGGTGAAAGTGGAGAGGCAAAGGAAGTAATAAATTGCCTTTTCTGATGGTAGATTTGTGTTTACTTTACTTCATTCTGATGGTAGATTTGTGTTTACTTTACTTCATTCTCATTGAGGTTTACCCCATGTATAGCAAACCACATGGACACTTGAGAATGTAAACCACAAATCTACTATCACATGTGAATGTGCCTCGTATTTGGATACTTTCACCTGAATGTGGGGGAGAAAAATGTGAGTCCTTGATGCCACTAGAACAGTTAACACAGTTAAGGCAGGGGAATGTACCTTATCTAGGAGAGGATAATGTACTCTGTCTCATTTCAATTTTATTGCTACCCACATCAGCCATGACTATTTTATCTCTGTCAGCTTGTTATCTTTCATGTCAGCTTGTGCGGTCGTTGAAATTCACCTATCTGTGGGTAGGATTTGGATATAATTTGCCAATGTTTATTAACAATGGTCTTCAGATGTTGAGTCCAAGGGTGGTATTTAACCACTAAAGGAATCCGTGATTCCTTTTTATCTCTGACCACCTGTGTATTCTCCGCTTTGTCTCTCTGTTCCTGTAATAGTTTTGAGGGGTAACCTCTTTCTCTGAACTTAGTAGTCATCTCATCTAATCTTTTTTGACATATGTTGGCATTACTAACAATGTGTTTCACCCTTTGATATTGGGAGTAGGGGGTAGATTTCTTTGTGGATGCTGGATGGCTACTGGAAAAGGTAAGTAGACTATTCCTGTCCGTGCTTTTTGAAAACAAGTCAGTACATATCCTTCCATCCACCCCCTTGATAACCCAGGTGTCCAAAAATAAAATTCTACCTACATCCTGATGTACAGTGAACTGTATCTCCTCCCAGGTGGAGTTCAGATATGTAGTAAATTCCGTTAGGGATCGAATGTCACCACGCCATACGCAAAAGATATTGTTTTTTAGTGTCATTTTTCTTCATTTTTGCATTTGCAGTAGTTTTTTTTGTGTGGTGAAAATATGAGCTCCAGATTAGTGATGAGCAAATCTGGTTCATCCTATTGTGGGTGAACCCAATTTGCATCGATCTATGAGCATAAACATGTATCGCCTTAGATAAGACTCTTACAAGATGGCCTTGCTTAATGCAAGGGTTCGAACGCGGGATCAGATTTATGTAATACAGTTATGCATGTTCCATTACTCACAGTAACGACGCATATAGTGGATTCATTTGAAGAGTATGTGACCTAAGAGGTGACTTAGTGTCACGGCGGACGTACACTTAGTACAAAAGATAACACACCAACCACGCTCTGGACGAGAGACAGGGGAAGGGTCACCACCTAGCTTATCCCTGACCTCTTTCCCTGCACTGCTCAGCCCACAGCAGACCTTAAAGGTAGGTGTGCTAGTGTCCTCCAGCCTGGGCTGACCAAACCCTAAACTCCCTAAGATGGTGAAGTGGGGAGATAGGAGCAGTCTGCTCTCACAGAACCTGGAAGGGATAGAAGACACAAACAACCGAACTAGAAACGACACTTATCTCTGAGAGCAGGAACTGACAGCCAACATTCTCTCCAAGCTTCCCTGACCTGAATGAACAGTATAATCCGCTCAGGGCACTGGGCAGTGTGCTATTTAAACTAATGACCCCACCCAGTGCACCTGATGAGAGGCGGACCCAGCACGGCTCCAAAGCAACCACTAAACTTGTGCTGCAATCCTGGTTGACCTCCGTACAACGTCAGAGTGGGGCATGACACTTAGATTGTGAGACCCATTGGGGACAGCTTGATGCAAATGTCTGTAAAGTGTTGCAGAATATGTCAGCACTATATAAGTGAGCATAATAAAAAAATTAAATAAAATAAATACATTTTGTGCCAAAATTGAACCACAATTCTGGCATAATTTTTTTTACTCAATCTAAGCTAATCTATAGTTAAAGGAAATGGCTGTTAATGATCAGTGAGTGTGGACATATTGTGACAACTAACTGGTTTGGCTTTTGGCTAAACCCTAAGGGCATTATTCTGGCTCTCCGAAGATATTCACTAGTGTTCAGCGTGTTTTTTTTAACACAGTACATTTCAGGTCATCATCCCTCCCTTCTTCTAGCTTGTGAGCCAATGAGAAGGCTTGGTCACAGCTTAGCAGAATCCCTAGCAACCAAAAGAAAAGTTGCCTACCCCACGCCGATATTTTGCGCACATTACACGAATAATACATTGCCAATTTTCGCAAGGAAGAATATAATCTCGAATTCAAAAATTCACGAATATATGACGAATATTATACAAAATATTCACAAAATATCGCAAATTAGAATATTGCCCCTGCCGCTCATCACTAATATTCACCTCTTAGCCCCTGTACAGGGATTTTTACTTCACTGCAGGGGAGAAATCAGACCACTATCTCTTGGGACAGTCCCAGTATAGTTGGCAGCTTACCCACTGGAGTCACGGACTCTGGTGCAAGCACCAGGCGCTCAGAATTAATATAAAAAAAGCATCAAAAACACAACATACCCGCAGGTATAGTCTGAATGGTTACTTAGGCTTGAATGCTGGTCTTGAGGTCCAGGAAGCACACTGGAAGTGTAGCTGAATGCATACAAAGGATAGATTGGCAGGCAGGGTAGTAATGCAGACACAGGAAGGGCAGGTTTGGGGCTTTGCTGGAGTACAGACTAGGCAGGCTGGGAAACTTAGACACAAACAGAACTAGACTTGACTAGACAGTGCAGGAGTACACAGGTAGGCCAGTAACAGACAAGGAATACACTAGGAACACAGACTGGAAATAAAAAAGATAAATGAAGATAAATCACAGACACCATTGCTGGCCACAGGAAAACTAAAGCTTGAGCACCTTCTGCCTGGAGAGGGTGCCTTAAAGGGTTTCTACCACTTGGATTTCACATAATTAGGTGTCAGACACTAGCGCTCCGCTAGTGTCTGCTCTGCCAAACTATCCTGCTATAATAGCTTTTGGGGCAGCCGTTTACCTAAAAAAAGAACTTTTATTAATATGCTAATGACCCTCTAGGTGCTATGGGGGCGTCATTAGCACCTAGAGGATCGGTCTACCTTCTCAAGATGCCGCCGCTCAGCGCCTCCCTCCAGCCCGCCCATCTGCTTCGGAATGCATCAAACGGACGACTTCACGCGCATGCGCCGTGCGCGGCTGTATTCGGCGCATGCGCAGTGAATGTCCGACCGCTTCCCTGCTCAGACATCTCCACTGCGCCTACGCCCCCATAGCACCTAGAGGGTCATTAGCATATTAATAAAAGTTCTTTTTTTAGGTAAACGGCTGCCCCAAAAGCTATTATAGCAGGATAGTTTGGCAGAGCAGACACTAGCGGAGCGCTAGTGTCTGACACCTAATTATGTGAAATCCAAGTGGTAGAAACCCTTTAAATACCCAAGGACGGTCTTGGCTGAAGAAGAATTTAGAAGCATACGCATTGGCCCTTTAAGAGGCCTAAGGAGACAAATGGAGGCTGGAGCACAATGCAATAGCATGAAGGCAGCAGCATAGTGAGTACCACAAGAGAGATCAGGGCAGCGGCGGACATGGTGGGCATCTAACAGCTGTTTAAGAGGGTAATGTATTAAATGTACTATGCCAGAAAAGTAGACCAATTTTACCTGTTTAGTTGGTGCAATAGGCCTTTGTGCCAAATGTATTATTACATACATACATTACATACATATTTGCGCCATCACATATTTATAAATTAGCCTCTAAGGTTACGCCACCTATAGGTTTAGCAAATCTGCCCCTATGTATTAAAAGGTTGTTATGTTTATTGAAGTATAACACATTTAAAAGTATAGCCTAAAAGTACAAAAGTACAAAAATGTGTTTCACGGTGGTACAAAAAAAGAACATGTGAACTGAAGGATACGATGGAATTTTCCTAAGCATGCTTATCATTGGTATTTCAAATGACCTGTGATAAACAAAACTAGTTCTTTTATGTGGTTGATGTCATTAAAACAAGGTCTCAAGCTGGCAGACTGTTGTCAAAATTTCAAAGCCTTGAAGGGAGGAGACTTTATCCAACAATCACCCTGTTATTTGTACACTGTCAGCCATGGGGACTGGCATTTTCTAAATTAAACTCTGGTATATGAATCAGTGATACACTTTCCAATGGCAGACAGCACACACTGAGATCTTTGAACTTAAATATAAAGCATACAGCTACATCCTATTGACTGATTGTAGAGCAAATGCATCTGTCTTGGAGAATACACTGGGGAGAAGTTTTCACTTGGAACATTTCCATCACATGTGGCGATAAAGAAAAACAACTATCCCAAAGAAGAACGATACCAGAAAATAGATGTAATATTGTTCTGGTTTAATGATGTTCAGGAGGCTTTCATCGTTAGTTTACCCTCTTGCGAGGATCTGACCTTAGTAATGAGCTTCTGTGTGACTATAATATCACAAATGCCCCTTTAAAACAACTTTCTCATAAATGCATTATAAACAGAATTACACCATTTAAAATGGTAAAGTATGGAATTTATTAAGCCCAGAATGCCACAATTTTGGTTTGGTCTCATAATAGGTCTTTGGGACTTTTGCTCAACATTTTTGAGACAGTTTTAATTTTTAGGCTTCTTACATATGGCCATGTACAGTATGTATTTTGGTCCACAAACAGTGGATCTGAAAAATGCAGACACAGTAGGTTCTGTGTGCACTCCGTATTTTTCTCACTCCATTCAATAGAAAGGTCTATTCTTGTCCAAAATACAGACAAAAAAGCTGGGCTCTATTATACAGCAGACATCTGGCTCTCACTGCCTGGATCAGAGATACTCCCATCATGGCAGTTTAAAGAGTTTAATTGAATTAGTAGTTTGTAATAACCCATGGAAGGAAGCTCTTTTACATAGTATTTTCTCTCTGTCACTCCCCAATGCCGCCATCTCCACTGCGCTCCCTCTCACTCTGGGCTCTTCTGCCTGTGTCCAGACCTGATGTGGCCACTTCCTGTTCTCTTTCATATTGATTATAATGCATCTTAGCAGAAAAAGAAAAACCCACATCAGGTTGGGACATGGATGGAAGAACCTGCAGCATGTGCAAGCACAGGGGAGGTAGCAGCATCGGGGAAGCATGAAAGGGTAAGTATTATGTAAAAGAGCTTTCTTCCACAGGTTATTACAAACTACTAATTAAGTTAAATTTCCAGAGATCCCCTTTAACTCTTCAGATGGCGTAATCAGTAATGATAGCAGAATCTGAGTGGCTAGACAGAAGGAAAGTGCTCACTCCATCAAGTGCTCCTGCAATTGCAAAGTGCAAAGTACTGGCATGGAAGCCAGGCCTTTCTGAAGGCCACAAGTCCTTCCATGTTGAAGTGGCTAATACATCCTGCCTTCAGCTGAAAGTCTGTCAGAATGACTATCCTCTGTATTGCAGGAGTATACAATACAAGTGATTAAAATATCACAGGTTCAAGTCACCTAAGGGGACTAAAATATGTAAAAATATGTATTGGTGGTAATTGCTGGTAACAAACAACATGTTTATGAACACATTGCATCAGAATATTTATTTTACTTTAAAATGACCATGCAAAGTCAAAATTGGAGAGTCTACTACTATGTGTATATTGTACTTTGACAGTATCGCATAAGATGGTCTATATGATGTCACACTTTTGGGTCAGTTAAAGGGGCTGTCCGGGATTGGGGACTTAGGTTTAATTGTTTAACAAGGACATAAATATCTTCTACATGACTGTCCTACCTTCCCCATACTTTTCTGATGCCCCGTATTAAAATATAGAAAGAATAAAAAAAATAACTCGAACAACCCCTTTAATAGTAGATTTAGCCAGTAAAGTATACATAGTCATGTTTTGTAACTTTGTACATACAGATGCTCATGCAGGATTGCTCTTCTTTCTGCTGAAATCGTCAAGCATGGAACCACTGAGCCATCATGTTGTCTGTAAAGAAATTCAATCATATCAGGAAAGCTGTTAAATCCATAATATTTACCTTAAATGGCTAGGTTAAGTTTATGATGAAGTGAATGATTCTATCTATACACATAGTCAATTATTATACTAAAATACGACTATATTAGGTGTATTTCAAGCGCAGATGGCAGCGCAACAGTTAGTTGTGCCTCTACCTGCGACTTCTACCCGCTCATGCCAGGTCTAAAATTGTGGGCGTGGCGTGCCCGTCTTCACCATTTTTTGCGTTTGTTTTCGGTGTAGGAATAGGTCTAAATGAAAGACAGCTAGGAAGCTGTCTTACATCCAGAACTTGTGCTGGATGCGCTGAAGTTATGGAGAGGCCAGCACCATCGCAGGGGTTTATTAAGACCGGCATCTAAAATGCTGGTCTTAATAAATGTGCCCCATAGTTTTAGATTACATTATAACTGTGCAAACCTTTAGAGCAGAAGAAAAAATGATATGCAAACCCCCATTGCTGTAAATAATTCACAGTTATGGTAAGGGGCATTTATAGCAAACTATAAACCGCTTGGATTTGACTAGTGTCGATCGAGCATGCTCGGTCGAACACCTTTTCGGCTCGAACATCTTGATGCTCGGCACATGGCGGTACTCGGCCGAGTACCGCATGTGATCGAGTGCCATGCTCAAGTCATGCGGCAGTACTAACCTGCACGTTTATTAAACAGCCAATAAACGTGCAGGTTAGTACTGCCGTCACTGTAATGCCAGTAGCCATGTTGACTACTGGCATTACAGTGATTGGCTGGCCCGAACGCGTGATCAGGTGCTACATAGCACCCGATGACGCATGTTCGGCTCATTCGTAGTCAGGGAGAGCTGAGCATAGGAAGGGACAGACAATGTAGGGAGTGTAATTGAATATTTTTTTGTACAAAAAGTTTCAGAGACCTAAAAGTCCTTATAAGGACTATTTTGTGTGACAGCAGCAATATATGTTTGTAGTGCAACCTGCGCTTAATTGCTCAGTGTTAGGGAGAGCTGTGCATAGGAAGGGACAGACAGTGTAGGGAGTGTAGTAGTAAGATATTTCTACCAAAAACTTTTCAGAGATCCAAAATTCCTTTTAAGGACTATTGTGTGTGACAGCAGCAATATATATTTCCAGCACATCCTGCGCTAAATACTGTGTAATAGGCTGCTTAAATTATTTGCGCCACATCTCCTATGTAAAGTGTGTGCATCCCTAAAATATCATTGACATCCAGTGCACTTCTTTTGTAGACGGTGTCCGCTGCGGACAGTTAAATTATCCCCGCCACATATCCTGTTTAAAGTGTGCGCATCCCTAAAATATCTTAAAATATCAGTGACATCCAGTGTACTTTTTCGGTAGATGGTGTCCGCTGCGCACAGTTAAATTATCTGCGCTACATCTCCTGTGTAAAGTGTGTGCATCCCTAAAATATCTGTGACCTCCAGTGTACTGTTTCCATAGACGGTGTCCGCTGTGGACAGTTAAATTATCTGTACCACATCTCCTGTTTAAAGTGTGCGCATCCCTAAAATACCAACTCACCATCAGGCCCGCACCTAAAATCTTTTACAGGGTCAGCTCACCTGCAGGTCCTCACCAAATTATACCTTATAGGTAATTTGCGTGCATGCTGCCTTGCTTGGATGTGTTAGCCGTAGCTGTTTCTCAGGCTCCCTCTCCGGAATCGAACCATGATTCTCCCGTTACCCATCTTTGGGCTGAAAACAACATTGAAAGTTGATAGGGCAGACATCCGAATGGATCGTCACCGTCATGGGGACGTGCGATCGGCTCCAGGTTATCTAGAGTCACCAAAGCGGCAGCAGGCCCTCGCCCATAATGTTTTAGATGGTCAGATCAGCAGGCCCTTGCTCCAAATGTTTTTGAGGGTCACCAGCAGGACATCAATCATAACTTTTCAAGGCTGTGTATGATGCCCTCATTTATGTGTAACAAAAGGTGTATTGGAGTTCCGATTCCTTGTAATTTTGGGCACCCCTTTCACTTAGTGTTTAGGCTTTATGAGTGTAGGAGTCCCACTACCTGAACAATTGTACCACAATGTGAAAGAGGCTCTCCTTTATGTGATATAAAGGTTGTATCGGAGTGCCTCTTCCTTGTAATTTTTGGCAGCACTTGCACTTTATATACAAGTAAATATACAGGAAAGAATGTTTCCTAATAAATTTTACTCTAAAATCGATTTTATCTTCGGTTTTGTGCGCATTATTGTCAGTCTGTAAAAGTGGCGTACTACTCAGACAACATCGTTCCCAGCAGCGACCTGGGAGTCCAAGATGCATCGAGACATCCTCCCCATGCTGTTCCCGAACCATTTCAGTGGTGTTTCCATCATTCTCTGACCTTTTCCTATGAACCAGACACCCTCCCTGGGGGTGCCTGGTTTAATGCTCGGGTTCTCCCATTGACTTAGAGCACCCGAGCACTTTGGTGCTCAAACAACACTAGATTTGACATATTTGTATTGTATTGTGTTCAGTGGCGTACTAAGGGGGGGGGCGGGGGGGGGCGGGCCGCCCCGGGTGCCACTCACAAGGGGGGTGCTGACGCCGGAGTCACCCGCCCCCGGCTCCATCCACTGCGGCGACCGTGCGCCGGCTTCGGTCCAGTGGAAGAAGAATTACTGCGGCGGCAGGCGGCGCGCAACATGACGTGACGACATCACGACGCTGACGCCGCGCCGCCGCCTTCACGGATCAGAAGGATCCCATCCATGATCCAGCTATTATACCAGCGCAGCGGTCGGACGGCCGGACGGCAGGGGGCATCATCAAAATAAAAGTTAAGTAAATAATTGTGTAATTAAGGGGGGGGGGGTCGGGGTGTACCGTGTAATTAAGGTGGTGAGGGAGGGGGTGTAATTAAGGGGGGGGGGTTTGTTATTAAGGGGAGAAGAGAGGGTGTAATTAAGGGGGGGGGGTGCAGGATTTGTTCATTTTATTGATGGGGATTTGGATTTTTTTTCTTTTTGGTGCAGATGGAAAGTGATTTTTTTTAAGGGGGTGCAGCCTGCACCCCCTTAAAAAAAATCACTTTCCATCTGCACCAAAAAGAAAAAAAATCCAAATCCCCATCAATAAAATGAACAAATCCTGCACCCCCCCCCCTTAATTACACCCTCTCTTCTCCCCTTAATTACACACCCTCCCTTAATAACACCCCCCCCTTAATTACAACGGAAGGTAAGCGAGTGGATCGCCAGCCTGCCAGCGGCGATCGCTCGCTGGCAGGCTGGAGATGTGATTTTTTTTAACCCCTAACAGGTATATTAGACGCTGTTTTGATAACAGCGTCTAATATACCTGCTACCTGGTCCTCTGGTGGTCCCTTTTGTTTGGATCGACCACCAGAGGACTCAGGCAGCTCTGTAAAGTACAACAAAACACCACTACACTACACCCCCCCCCTGTCACTTATTAACCCCTTTTGAACCACTGATCACCCCTGATCACCCCATTAGACTCCCTGATCACCCCCCTGTCATTGATCACCCCCCTGTAAGGCTCCATTCAGAGGTCCGTATGATTTTTACGGATCCACTGATACATGGATCGGATCTGCAAAACACATGCGGATGTCTGAATGGAGCCTTACAGGGGGGTGATCAATGACAGAGGGGTGATCACCCATATACACTCCCTGATCACCCCCTGTCATTGATCACCCCCCTGTAAGGCTCCATTCAGACGTCCGTATGTGTTTTGCGGATCCGATCCATGTATCCATGGATCCGTAAAAATCATACGGACGTCTGAATGGAGCCTTACAGGCGGGTGATCACCCATATAGACTCCCTGATCACCTCCGTCATTGATCACCCCCCTGTAAGGCTCCATTCAGACGTCCGTATGATTTTTACGGATCCACTGATACATGGATCGGATCCGCAAAACACATGCGGACGTCTGAATGGAGCCTTACAGGGGGGTGATCATTGACGGAGGTGATCAGGTAGTCTATATGGGTGATCACCCCTCTGTCATTGATCACCCCCCTGTAAGGCTCCATTCAGATGTCCACATGTGTTTTGCGGATCCGAAAATTTGTAAAAATATTATTGAAAAAAGTTTGTGCATGTTTTCTTAACTTTCTTGGGGGGGGGGGGGGGGTGCCAAACAAAGGGTTCGCCCCGGGTGCCAAATGCTCTAGGTACGCCCCTGATTGTGTTTATTTTCAGATAATTGACTAGTTAATTAGTTCTGGCAATATTGCGCATTCTGTGGAATGTTACACAGCTGCAACATTTGTCAGCCTTTCACTTTTTCAGGATGCTCTAATCCTTTCAGCATTTCATTAAATATGTTTTCAATAATTATCTGGAGAGCAATGTGCTGAATGTTGCAAGCGTTTTCCATACAAATAATCTGTAGAAGGCAGATTGCACGATTGTCTTCGAAAACCTGCGGAGTCTGTTATTTTTTATATCTGGGAGATATTTATGGCATTGAGAAGTGTCTTGGTTGCATTTAAGACTCCAGTCATCGTAAATCAAACAAAGCCAAAAGTTAGACCTCAATTTTTGGCTGAACTTTAAGCGCTTACCCATTTCCACATACAATAGAGTGAATGAGATCCCTGGGGAGAACCTCTGAGGTATGGTGTGATAAAATGTTGCTGATAACTTTAAGTAAGAATCATGCACACAGCACTGCTATTCAACAATGGTCAGCTTACTGAGTCTTTTTATTATCAGCGTTTGTGCTGTCCCAGCTTTGGCTTTCAATTTGAATTCATATTAATTGTTGTAATTAGTATTGAGCAAATTAAAGTTAACAAAGTGGACTTTGATCAAAATTTTAGAAATAATTAGCCGTGGAGCCGAATTTCCTTGAGCTTCGTGGTAACTAATCAATTTTCCCTGAAATGGCGGTAAAAAATAAATAAAAACTATACTTAGCTGATCCATTTCAGCACGAAGAGGCTGCTACAGCCCTCTTGCTTGAAGATCCCGTGCGAAATCTCGTGCGCGGTGACATATGACATCACCACGGTGGCTGACGTGATGACGTCATCACACTCCACATTGGATTTTGAGCTGGATCTTTAAGCAAGGTTGCAGCGGTGGCCTCTTCATGCTCAAATAGATGAGGTAAGTAAAAAAAAAATGTCATGAGCAACCACCTAAAATGCTTTATTATTGATCTCACATGCCGCAATCAGCAATAATGGGGGGGTTGATCGGGGGGGGCTGTGCAATTGTCATTCCCTGTCATTGCACCCGCTACTTAAAAAAAATAATGCTATGTAATAAAGTAATTAATCACAAAGCAAATTAAGTTTTTTAAGAATTTTGCTCATTTCTAGTTTTATTTATTTGATATTGTTATATTTGTTATCCACTCAATGTATTTTGATGCCATCCAGTAGTCATTGTTAGATTTTATTTTATTAATAGTAATAAATGGCAGGGGTCATATTCGAATTTGTGATATTTTGCGAATATTATGTAAAATATTCGTCATATATTAGCAAATTCATATATTCGTTATATTCGACATTCTTTTTCTTTTTACGCGAAAATCGGCAAGGTAATGATTACGTAATATGTGAATATTGCACACTCAATACAGTCGTGGGTCAAAAACGAATATATAGCATTATAGAATATAGTGCTATATATTTGTTTTTAGAATATGCGTTATTTTTTCCATCTGAACACATAATTCCTCCCTGCTTCTCAACTTAAGGAGGAAGGAATCATGACTTCAGATGGAAAAAAATGGCGAATATTCTAAAAAACGAATATATAGCACTATATTCAATATAGTGCTATATATTCGTAATGACGAATATTCGTAATTTTTTTCCCATCTGAACATGATTCCGCCCTGCTTCTTGCTTGTGGGCCAATGAATCATTGGCCCACAAGCAAATTAAGCTGGGAGGAATCATGACTTCAGATGGAAAAAAATGCTGAATATTCTAAAAAACAACTATAAAGCACTGTACTGAATATAGTGCTATATATTTGTTTTTTAGAATAGTCGTCATTTTTTTCCATCTGAAGCCATGATACCTCCCTGCTTAAGTTGCTTGTGGGCCAATGACTCATTGGCCCACAAGCAAGAAGCAGGAAGGAATCGTGTTCAGATGGAAAAAAAATGACGAATATTCGTCATTACCAATATATAGCACTATATTCTAAATATTGGCGAATTCTAGAAGTGCCGATATTCGAGATTAAAATTCGCTATTCGAATATTCACGTTCAACACTATTTATTACGTTATCTATGGTTGTAATTCATTACGTCATTCATCTTGTAACTCCTCTTCTGTGAGCTCACATCCTCTGTTTACTGCAGTCTTTTCCTGTTTGTCCGATATGCACCACAGAGCTGGAGAGTGGATTTTCCCTTGACTTCTATCATTAATTCTCAAGGTATATTCAGTAAATTATATAAAGGCATATCCATTGCATTTCCCTCACCGGAATTCTACATGCAACTGGTGTCACTAGGGGAATGATTATAGTGAGATCGCTATCTTACATTACTTGTACTAGAGGTTGCCACTTACACTCATCAGAGACTCTCATATACACCAGTGGCAGAATAGTTGGAATTTTACTTACGTAATTATACTTTCTTCGAGTCCGAAGGCAGCACAGAAGGGATATTTCCCGTCCCAGTCACTCTATCATAGGACCGCCCACCTAGAAAAAATCTAACAATCAAACAATTAACAATTAACACAATTGACAACACCCTAGGTACTCTAAATAACACGCCAAGGCACTGCATCCATTGTGTAATAACGTAGACCAACTCATGCAAGTAAAATTTATTGGGAGGGTTAGTGTGCTGCCTTCGGACTCGAAGAAAGTATAATTACGTAAGTAAAATTCCAACTTTCTTCTTCGTCCTACAGCAGCACAGAAGGGATATAACATAGAAATTAAAGGGGGGGGGGAAGCTTTGTTTTACTGCTGACAAAACTGCTGTGCTGAAGGCTGAGTTCTCGGGTCCATTGCTGAGCCTGTAGTGATGAACAAACGTAGAGGATGAAGTCCAGGAAGCTGCATTGCAGATGTCTAGGAGATCAACTTGCTGTCTTTCAGCCCAAGATGTAGAGGTTGCCCTCGTGGAGTGGGCCCTTAACGGCCGAGGCGGTTCTTTACCATCTAAGATATAGGACTCAGAGATGGTTGTTTTAATCCAACGACCCAGAGTGTCTTTTGAGGCTTTCATACCCTTCCTTGGACCAGAGAATAAAATGAACACATTTTCTTCCTTTCGGAAATCTCTCAGCCTTTCAAGATAGCAAATTAATGCTCTACGAATGTCCAGAGTATGGAGTCTTCTTTCCTCATCTGACTTAGGGTCAGGGTAGAATACTGGAAGAACAGATTCTCTATTGATGTTAGTTGAAGACGCAACTTTTGGTCTAAATTAAGGCATGGTTCTTAGTCTGACACCATTCAGCAAAATTTTCAAATATGGCTCTCTGGTGGACAAAGCCTGCAATTCCCCTAGCCTCTTTGCGCAAGTGATGGCAATGAGAAAAAGGATCTTGTAGGATAACCAGCTAAGATCCACTTCGGCAATAGGTTCAAAGGGAGGACCTGTAAGTCTATTTAGAACCAGTGATAATTCCCAGATGGGCATAGGCGGTCTCACAGAAGGCCTCAACTTCTTCAATGCTCTGAAATATCTAGCTATTAAAGCGTCACCTGCATATTGTCCATCTGTCCAAGCATTAATGGCTGTCATGTGGACTCTTAATGTATTAGGCTTTAGGCCTTTTTCGTGCCCTTCTTGCAGGAATTGCAAAATGGAGTTGGTAGAGACTAGTAACTCTTTTTCCTGCAACCAGGAAGAAAACTTTCTTCATAATCTGTTGTAAACTGCAATAGTAGACTGCTTTCTGGAGGACAGTAAAGTAGAAATGACCCCATCTGAAAGGCCCTTCTCTTTTAATCTTTCCCTTCCAGGTGCCACACGGTTAAATGCAACTTGTTCATTTGAGGATGGTAAAGATCTTCCTGTAGAAGAAGATCCGGTTAAAGAGGCAAAGTCCAGTGATCGTTTTTCGAAAGTTGAGATACGGCAGAAAACCAAGCCCTGCGGGGCCAATATGGAGCTATTAGAATTGCTTCCGGTGCTTCTGAGAGGAGTTTCGGTATGATCTGAGGTAACATTGGTATGGGAGGAAACAGGTAGACAAACTTGTGGCTCCAATTCAGAGAGAAGGCATCCAGACAGTCGGGTCTGTCTGCTCTCCTGAGAGAACAAAACTTCAGGGCTTTCTTGTTCTTCCTCGTTGCAAACAGATCCCATTCTGGACGACCCCATTTCTCCACTATCTGGGCGAAATATTTCGGGTTCAATTCCCATTCTCTTGGGCACACCTTCTGTCGACTGAGTCGATCTGCACTGATATTCTCGGAGCCCTTGATGTGAACTGCCACTAGGCTGTGTAGGACTGGCTCTGCCCAAGACATTATTTTGTCGCAAATGGACTGTAGAGAGAGACAACGCGTTCCCCCTTGTTTGTTTACATAATATGCCGCCGTTGCGTTGTCCGTCTGCAGGAGAACTGATCTGTGGTAGAGATGAGGTTCGAAATGCTGCAGGGCTAGTTGAATGGCTTTCAGTTCCCTGAAGTTTGAGGATCGCCTCATTGTGGTTGAAGGCCATTCCCCTTGAATCCACCGATCTCCCATGTGCGCACCCCAACCTTTGCGGGAAGCATCTGTGGTTATCACTACTCTTTAAATGACTCGGAAATCTTTTCCTTTTTCCAGATTTTCTTCTCTTGTCCACCAAAGCAGCCCTCTACGTGTTGCACATGATATCTTCATCATAGTGGTCAGTGATTTGGGATTCTTGTCCCAACAGTGAAGAATCTCTCTTTGCAGGTCTCTCATATAAGCCTTCGCCCATGGCACCGCCTCTATAGCAGCTGTCAATAACCCGAGGGTACTCATCGCCGAACGGATGGATATCTTCGTTGTAGAGATCAACAACTGAATTCTGCGAATGATCTGAGCCACTTTGAGAGGAGGAAGAAATACCTTCATTACTTCTGAATCTAATAAAAGACCCAGGAACTGGATTCTCGTAGTGGGGACCAGCTGCGACTTCTTTTGGTTGACAATGAACCCGACTTGCTGAAGTAGATTCAGAGCAGTGTGAAGATCCGATCTCAGAACCTCCTCGGAAGCTGCAATAAGCAACCAGTCGTCCAGATATGGCACTATCCTTAGACCTTAAACCCTCAGAGCTGCAATAAGGACGACCACCACCTTCGTAAAGATACGAGGTGCCGGAGATAGTCTGAAGGGAAGGGCCCTGAACTGATAGTGCCAAATCCGACCTAGAGTCTTGACCGCCACCCTGAGAAATCTCCTCGATTCTTTGTGGATAGGTATATGAAGGTATGCATCTTTTAGATCTATAGATGCCATCACCTCCCCAGGTTGCAGGATGCTCAGGACAGATCTTATGTTGTCCATCTTGAATTTTATCTTCCTTAAATGGTTGTTTAGAAACCTTAAATCTATGATGAGGCGCCACCTGCCGTCTGGTTTTGGAACAGGGAACACTCTTGAATAGACCCCTGAATACACCTCCTCTTCTGGAACTCTCTCCAGAACATTCATCTGTAGGAACTCCCGAAGAAGGGGCATGATTCTTGGATCCTCCGTGTTGTTTAACAGGAACCTTTCCCTTGGAAGATGAACGAATTCGAGTGAATAACCGTTCTTGATGATATTCCGAAGTGACACTCTCCCATTTCATATAAAAGCTTCTTAACCTTGCGCCTACAGTGAGGGCAGGCTTGACGTCAGAATTTTGAATTGGAGGCAGGGGCTTCAGAGGGTTTCTTCTTTCCCTTGTGCTGGTAGCAGGGGCGAAACTTCTTCCCTTGCTCCTGTCTATTACGACCCTGAAAAGAAAATCTTCCTCTCTGCGTACGAAATCTGGTAGATCTGGGCCTGAAAGTTTGCAGAAAGGCTAAAGCCTTCTCTTTTTTATTTTCTTCCAGGATCTTATCCAACTGGGATCCTATTAACTTTCCCGGTTCAAATGGGAGAGCGCAAAAGTTGGATTTAGAGGAAGCATCACCCGTCCAAGGTTTTAACCAAATCGATCTTCTTGTGGAATTCGCTAAAGCCATGTTCTTGGCTGAGATCTTTATGACATCAAGCGGAAAATCACAAAGGAATTCCGCAGCCGTCTTAAGGGTCGATACTTGATCCAGCAGTTCATGCCTTGGTACCCCCGCTTGGATGTCTCTGGTTAGTTCGCTGAGCCAGACTCTTAACGCTCTTGCCACAGGCACTGAGGACATAGCTGCCTTCTGTAGAGAAGCCAGGTTGCAATGAGATCTCTTTAGGAAAGTGTCAGCTTTCCGATCCATAGGATCCTTTAATAGAGAAGAATCGTCTGATGGAAAAAAAAGATCTTTTGGACAGACGTGCAATAGCTGGATCAACTTTTGACGGTAATTCCCATTCCTCTGATGCGGCAGGGTCTAACTTGTATAGAGACTTGAAGCGAGGTCCTAAGTCCAGGCGTTTATCAGGTCTTTTCCATTCTCTTTCCATGATGGTCTTTAGAACCGGATGAGCAGGGAGGACTCTGGATTTCTTCTTAGGGAAGTAATACAGGTTACCCTTATCCTGTACTAAATCTTCTTCATCATTAGTTTCCAGACAACGCTTTACGCGTCTGATGAGTTTTTCTGCTGAATCCTTTTTCAATAGAAAAAATTCTTCACTACCTGAATCTGAATCTGAGGATAGGTCAGATTGAGATACAATAGCTGATGATTGAGACATGTCATCTGAATGATGATGATGATGATGATGGCTTCTTTCCTTTTTACTGCCAGAAGTAGACGCCAAATTCTGCATATTTTCTCTGAACCAGGAAAAAAATTTTTGGGCTTCTTCTGCTAACGGGTCCTGTGGTGTACAATCCAAACAGATATTGGATGTCGCTTCTGGTGATAAAGGCTGTAGACAAGTGATGCATAGCTTAGATCTTGCGGGCTGCGGATCAGGCGTGCGTAACTTCTCTGCACAGATATCACAGATGTCATCATGTAAATCATCTGGAAGCGGCAATCTACAACCTGCACAAACACGGTGCTTTGTCTTTTTATGGCTCTTCCGGCTCGACATCTAAGAAAATAATAAATTATTTAGATGTACAAATATAGAGCATAAGGGAGACAGACAGGGCAGCAGAACCCTTTGGTAATACCTTCAGAGACTCAGAACTCGGCTGCCCCGCACAGCAGGAATGTGCACATAGCTTCTGAGTCTCTAAATAGGAACCAGAGTTTGAAATTGCCGCCCAAAACACGCCCCCAACGTGATGACGTCACAGGACCTAGAGAAAGGTAATTAACCCTTCCTGAACTTACCCGGGGTAACACCATCAGACCAGAGCCAGGCATCGCCGGCAGACAGCCTAATACTTACCCGGCTGCAAACGTCTGTACACCGGGAACCAGGTCAGCCAGGCAAACGCACTGGACACAGACCGGCGACCTGCTACAGGTATTACCAGGCAAACGCACTGGTAGGCAACAGCCACAATACGCTATAGCAGGTCTGGGCTAGGAAACCACTAGCCAGACCGACGGAGCCTGAACAACGCAAGGCTCAAGTCCTTTCCAGGTGGGCAGCAAGGTGATAATCACCTGCCAGAGTAAGGACTAGAAAAAACACAATGGATGCAGTGCCTTGGCGTGTTATATAGAGTACCTAGGGTGTTGTCAATTGTGTTAATTGTTAATTGTTTGATTGTTAGATTTTTTCTAGGTGGGCGGTCCTATGATAGAGTGACTGGGACGGGAAATATCCCTTCTGTGCTGCTGTAGGACGAAGAAGAAAGTATTCATTAGTTTGTCTAACACTGGGCAATTCACTGCCGGCCAATGAGTACTTGCAAAGACTAATACAAAATATTGGTAATACTAAAAACACTTTTTAAACTTTTTTTTTGATATGTGCAAAAAGAAAGAACGATTACCCACTTAGTATCCTTTACATAAAAAGCATTGTTCTAAAATACTCCTTTTTTTTTTTGTGTGTCTCTGGAATGGATGTATACAATGCGAATTCTCAGTCTGTTCTAAAAATAGTAATTTCTGGCATTATTCCCAGTACTAGCCTCTCACTGACAACTATTATCACCAAGTATTTCTGTTTCCTCTTTTTTATGCAAGAGACCCATCATTGTGTTTGCTTTGTCAGTAAAATGTATATTATGTCATGTCTCTATAGATACCACATATAGACTGTTTTGTTTCGTTAAACAGATTTTTTAAATTAAACAAATCATAGCATATTGTGATTAATACTAATTTAAATCTTTCTGTGTATAATTAACATTATTTTCAAATTCTGACCAACATACCACAAAATAAAAAATATTAATTGACTAAGGCTTCATTCACATCTCTTTTTGGTAAATCCAGTAGTCTGTTCCAGCATAGTAGCAGACTATAGGAGTTACTGTATTCGGCACAGCCAGACACTACCGGGCACTGCCAGATTCCTATTTACTGCAACAGGATCTGGCAGGTTTCCAGCTCAAATGCATGTTTTCTACTGGAAAAATACTGCTGCATGCAGCCATATTTCTCTAGCAGAAAGCCAACATTTATACGGCAAACCCACTGGATCCCGCTGGATCCCATTATAGTGAATGGGAATCCTGTGGTGCCTGACAGTGCCGGGCTATGCCTGGTGTGGTAAGTCTAGCAGTCTGCTCCTCTGCTGGAACTGGAAACCCGATTTACCAAATGGAGACGTTAATAAAGCCTAACCTCAGACTAATATTATAGTATTTGGTAACAGTATTGATGCAGTATTTTTAAGACAAATCAGAAGTGGAACTTACAGAGAGAAAGATGTGGCTTTCTTCTAAACCATTTATGGGTTTGACTTACAAATACTGATGCAAAATTCTGGACAATGTTGTGTGAAAGTGGCCTTACAGACCATGTGAAAAAGAGAAAAGAAAAAGAGAGTGTTTGGCCTCATGCACACGACCGTTTCGTTTATTGCGGTCCGCAAACCGCGGATCCGCAAAAAACAGAAGCCGCCTGCGTGCCTTCCGCAATTTGCGGAACGGGCGGCTCATTGTAGAAATGCCCTTTCTTGTCTGCAAAACGGCATTACAGTGATTGGCTGGAACACATCATCGGGTACTATATAGCACCCAATGACGCTGGTTCAGCTCATTGCGAGTCAGGGAGAGCTGCGCTTAGGAAGGGACAGATAGTGTAGGGAGTTTGTGATCGCAATTTATTCAATTTTAAAACGTTTCAAAGACCCAAAAGTCCTTTTAAGGACTATTGTGTGTGGTGGCAGCAATTTAATTGTGAATCTGCGCTTCAATATATTGTGTGGTTGTCAGGCCTAGATATAGGGAAAAAATGTAAAATAAAGAAAACAATTTTTCTCCCATAATCTATCCACATTTTTGCTGTCAACGGTGTAATCTGGGAATTGTGTGATCTGCGTTTCAATACATTGTGTGGTTGTCAGGTCTAGATATAGGGAAAAAAATTAAAATACAGAAAACTATTTTTCTCCCATAATCTATCCACATTTTTGCTGTCAAGGATGTAATCTGTGAATTGTGTGATCTGCGCTTCAATATATTGCGTGGTTATCAGGCCTAGATATAGGGAAAAATATAAATATAAACTACATCAGAAAACAGTGTCTGTACCGTGGATTCCAATAATCTGTGCCTAAAATAGTGTCCATATTCTGTGGTGTTCTGTGACATATACAATACACCATCCGAAAACTCTTTATTTAGGGCAAATTCTATTAATCTGGGCCTAATATAGTGTCCATATTCTGTGTGTTTCTGTGACATATACTGTCTTGCATCAGAAAACGGTGTCTTTAGCGGACTGTAAAAAAACTGCACACCATTAATATGAAGAAGGCGAGCACTAAGGGATGGGGAAGTGGGCGTGATGCTGCACGCAGAGGTCGTGGCCCTGGGTGCAATTAAACAGTGCCAGTGCACCAGAAAAAAAAAAAAAATCCACCGTACCCACCTTCATGTCCAACTTAGCTGGGTGGCGTAGGACAACACTGTCCAAGTCGGACCAGTGCAAACAGTTGGTCGGTTGGATTGCTGAAGATAATGCTTCCAGTCGGTTAAGCACCACCCTCTCTTCCACCAAGTCCAGTCTCTGTAGCCAAGAGTCTGGTCAACCGAATCCTCTCTCTGATCATCCTTCCTCCCACCATGGAGAGGCTTGCCAAACGAGTGATCCCACACTTGGATATTCCGAGGAGCTCTATGCAGCACCACTATTACATTTGGCCCTCGCACCCAGCACACTTGAAGAGGGACCTGAGATATTTATTCCCAACCTCTTGAGCCTCCACAACCTCTTGAGCCTCAGCAGCGTGCACACACCCCTCCTCCAGCTGATTCCAACGCGTCCACGTGACTTCCGGTGCAGCTACATCACTTCCGGGTATAGACTTTTGTCCGGGTATAGAAAAGTGGCAGAACACCGGTTCCTTGTAATTTTTGGCAGCCGTTTCACTTAGTGCATAGGCTTTATGAGGGTAGGAGTCTCACTACCTAAACAATTGTACCACAATGTGAATGAGGCCCTCCTTTATGTGATATGCAGGCTGTTTCGGAGTGCCTTTTGCTTGTAATTTTTTGCAGCACATGCACTTTATATACAATTGAATATACAGGAAAGAATGTTTCCTAACAATTTTTCCTGTAAAATAAAAAGAATTGGGGGGGGGGGTTTGCACCTATTTTTGTCAGTCTGTAAAATTGGCATACAACTCGAACAACATGGTTCCCAGCAGCAACCTGGGAGTCCAAGATGCATCCAGACATCGTCCCCATGGTGTTCCTGGTCCATTTTGGGTGGTGTTTCTGTCATTTTCTGACCTTTTCCAATGGACCAGGTACCCTCTCCTCTTCAGAGCAGGGGGTGCCTGATTGTATCCCATTGACTTCCATTATACTCGGGTGCTCGGCCTGAATACTTTGGTGCTCGCTCATCACTACAGAATTTCCTTTTCCTCGTACTCTCCCAGCATATTCTCCATTGTTGTCAGAAACCTTCATTGAATCTCTATTTCACAAAAAGCTTCTTGCTCCCACAGTGATCTCTGCAGAGCTCAATGCAGGAGGAGCAAACATTGTTGTCATCAGGGGCATAGCAAAGAGGGGGGGGGGGGGCAGCCGGGGCACCTTATTTACAGGGAGCCGCCGACTCCTGGCTTCACTGTTCCGCTGGTCTCCGGTGCTCCCCAGCAGCCGCACATCATGAGAAGCTGTGAGGGCCCGGGAATCAGCCTCCTGCATAGCCAGCAGCTCTGTGTGTGTGAGCATTGTATTGCTGCTGCTGTGCTGAGGAACACCGGATGTGCTGATCATCAGGGAAACAGGCAAGTATATATTTTTCTTTATGGAGCTGGAGAGGGCTCTAGAGGCAAAAGAGGTGCACAAAGACGACATAACTACTGCGAAGAGGCACAAATGTGGGCATAACTACTGTGAAGGGGCACAAAGATAGGCGTAACTACTGTGAGGGGCACAAAGGTGGGCATAACTACTGTGAATGGGCACAAAGACGGGATAACTTCTGTGAAGGGGCCACAAGCAGGACATAACTACTGTGAAGGGCCCACAAGGTGGGCATAACTACTGTGATGGGCCACAAGGAGGACATAACTACTGTGAAGGGGCACAAAGATGGGCATAACTTTTGTGAAGGGGCCACAAGAAGGACATAACTACTGTGAAGGGGCCACAAGGTGGGCATAACTAATGTGAAGGGGCTACAAGGAGGAGATAATTACTATGAAGGGGCTGCAAGGAGGACATAACTACTGTAAGGGGCACAATGTGGGCAAAGCTGCAGTGAGGGTGCACAATGTGGGCATTTCTGCTGTAATGTGGGCATTAGTACTGTGATGGGACACAATGTGGGCATACAGTGAGGAACAGAAGTATTTGAACAAACTGCAATTTTGCAAGTTCTCCTACTTAGAAATCATTTTCTAACAATTGCTCCGACAGTTAATCTATTTTCACCAAGCTGCTTGGCAATTGCCCCGTAGTCCTTTCCAGCCTTGTGGAGGTCCACAATTTTGTCTCTGGTGTCTTTTTACAGCTCTTTGGTCTTGCCCATGGTAGTAGTTGGCGTCTGACTGACTGTGAGGTGGACAGGGGTCTTTAAAGAGCTCAGACAGATGCTACTAAGTTAGATTAATGAGTGGAGTAGAGGTGAACTTTTTAAAGGCACAGTAACAGGTCTTTGAGAGACAGAATTCTTGCTGTTTCTCAGGTGTTCAAATACTTATGTTCATCAGTGCAAGACAAATAAATTCTTTAAAAATCATACTGATTTCCTGATTGTTTTATTTTATTTTGTCTCTCAGAGTAGGAATGCACCTACAATGTGAATGTCAGAACCCTCCATGATTTCTAAGTGGGAGAACTTGCAAAAACGCAGGGTGTTTAAATACTTCTGTTCCTCACTGTAACTACTGAGCGGTGCGCAATGTGGGCATGAGTACTGTATGGTAGCACTAACAGGAAATGCCTTAGATGACCTTGATATTCATTGGGGTGGCTCATTCTTACAGGGCCAGCACAGCACCACCTGCTGGGGATTTACTAGGTACAGTCACCATCCCTTCCTTATGTGAATATTCTTTTTGCTCTAACACCACAACAACCTTGTTCTGTATCCAGTAGACGTCATGCAGGCACACCGGCACAGTCTGGATGCAATTGGACTAGTTAGTTCTTTCATTTACTGCAAGGTGTATTGGTGCCGCCATGTACCCTATGATAGATTTTATTATGTAAGTGTGACTGAGTGAATATAGTTATGCATTCGGCGGAGTTAGAGGAGTGGCTTCATGCCACTCAACTTTTACCCCTTTATGTAAATTTGGGTGGCTAGTGCAGGGGGGCTGCAATGCTGAATCCTTGGCCCGGGTGCTGGAAAGCCTAGCTACACCTCTGGCTGTCATTATCTAGTACCCATGTGTGTTCTGAATTGCATTAGCTGATCTATCACTGCCTTAGGCCCCATGCACACGGCCGTGTTTCACAGCCGTGTGCGGGCCGTGGAACCGCGGCCTGGATCCCTCCTGAGAGCAGGAGCGCACGGCGTGACTGGTTGCTATGACGCCGTGCGCTTCCTGCTGCCGCCGCAATACAGTAATACACTGGTATGATCTATACCAGTGTATTACTGTACTGTGCCAGCAGCAGAGAGCGCACGGCGTCATAGCAACCAGTGACGCCGTGCGCTCCTGCTCTCAGGAGGGATCCAGGCCGCGGTTCCACGGCCCGCACACGGCTGTGAAACACGGCCGTGTGCATGGGGCCTTAGGCTACATTCACATGGAAGTGAAAAATAGACACGTGGCGGCTATTTTTTTAATGGCCGTCACACTTTTTCATGGCTATTTTTCATTCATTTTCTGTCCATTTTGCATTTAGTTTTTAATGGCCATGAAAAACGGATGTATTTTGTTGCCTTTAAACAAACCCAACCCCTGCAGTGCCCACAGTATAACCTAATGTCTGTCATAGTGCCCCTAGACATTAAACACTCCCCTTTATGGCCCATAGTATATATAATGCCCCAAATCGAACTAAGGACAACATCTGCAATTCTGCATGGAGTTTCTATTTTCTCTCTGTGCTTGCTTAGGCTTCCTCTGGGTACTCTGGTTTCCTCCTAAAGACATACTGATAAGGAACTTAGACTGAGAGCTCCACTGGGGACAGAAAGCAATGATAATATTTGTAAATCGCTATGGATTTATGTATATGTATAGTAAAATAAATAAATAATAAATTCAGTGCTAATATATAGAGATAAGCGAAGTTTTGGTAAATTCGATTTGGCTGCTTCGCCAAATTTTACAAAATAATTAGCTTTGTGATGAATTACTTTGTGACGAAGCACATTTTTTTGTAAGGCTACTTTCACACTAGCGTTCTGCTGTCCGCTCGTGAGCTCCGTTTGAAGGAGCTCACGAGCGGAGCAGAAAGCTTCCGTCCAGACCTGATGCAGTCTGAATGGATGCGGATCCGCTCAGACTGCATCAGTCTGGCGGCGTTCAGCCTCCGCTCCGCTCGCCTCCGCACAGCCAGGCGGACAGCTGAACGCTGCTTGCAGCGTTAAGCTGTCCGCCTGGCCGTGCGGAGGCGTGCGGATCCGTCCAGACTTACAATGTAAGTCAATGGGAACGGATCCGCTTGAAGATGACACCATATGGCTCAATCTTCAAGCGGATCCGTCCCCCATTGACTTTACATTGAAGGTCTGAACGGATCCGCTCAGGCATCTTGCGCACTTCGAAATTTTTCTAAGTTATTAATGCAGACGGATCCGTACTGAACGGAGCCTCCGTCTGCATTAATATGATCGGATCCGTTCAGAACGGATCCGATCAAACGCAAGTGTAAGTAGCCTAAGTAGTGCATGCAATGACAGGGATCTGCGATAGCGCTGCTCTCCATCATTGCACTCTTCAGATGCCGCATTCATACATGAACACGGGATCTAAGCGTAATAATACAGTGTAAAATTAACATTAAAAAAAATGTAATCACACTTACCACCTCCATTTGCTCGCGATGGGCTGTCTGCCACCATCTTGCTTGAAGATCTTGTGAAAATCTTGCGAGGCCCGAGATGATGTCATCACGCCAACCGGCGTGGTGACATCATACATCATCACCCACAGGATTTCAGCCAAGATCCCGCTACCATGAAACATGAGGGAATGTGGCTTTGCGGCGAATCCACTTTCATCTAAAAATGTTTGTTTGATAACTTGAGATGCACAAATCGATGCTAAATAGATCAAATTCATCTTGAATGTCACAAAAATTCAGGTCCCAGCTGAATCAGAATCTTTTCTCTCAAAATGGCATCCACCAGAAGAAGCCAACAACCACCAAAAAGGGATTATTTTTGGACCATGCTTTAATTTAAGAAAAAATCTGATAGTGCAGTGTGTGTTATTAAATAGGCTGTCACCACCAGCTACCATCTATTTACGTATAGCAGCCATATATGTTGCTTCACTTTAACATTATTAACCCCACCAGGACATTTAGATTTTATATTTAGCATTTGCATTTTTTACTCCCTGCATCCTCTGAGCCATATGCAGTAAAATTGACCCATGCCCTTTATTCTCTGGGTTAGTATGATTACAACAATATCACATTTATATGGCTTTTCTTGTGTTTTATTACTGAAAACACCATTATAGTAATGTCTTCAGAACTATATGGTGGCTCAATTTTTGTCCCTCTTTGGCTACATGCACACGAGCGTGGTGTGTTTTGCAGTCCGCAAAACACAGATGGCGTACGTGCGCGTTCCACAATTTGCAAAACGGCACGGACAGCCTTTAATATAACTGCCTATTCTTGTCCGCAAAGCGCGGACAAGAATAGGACATGCTATATTTTTTTTGCGGGGCCACGGGACGGAGCAACGGATGCGGACAGCACACGGAGTGCTGTCGCATCTTTTGCGGCCCCATTGAAGTGAATGGGTCTGCATCCGAGCCGCCAAAACTGCGACTCGGATGCGGGCCAAAACAACGGCGGTGTGCATGAGACCTTTAGTTATGTAGTTTCTATTGATATGTTATTTTTATCAATACCATTCAGTGTGTGACATTTGATCACTTTTTATTCATATTTTTGGTAGGTGAAGCAATGAAAAAATGGTAATCAGCCTTTTAGATTTTTTTTTTATTTTGTTCTGGGGCAGTTTTATATATTTTTTATATATTTTTTATATTTAAAAAAAAATATATATAATGTTTTACTTTGTTTAGGCATCCAAGGGCATAACAACATGCAATCATTAGATTTGCATTACTATTTAGCAATGGCATTTAAGATATTGCAAAATACAACCTTTTGTATAGTTCAATGTAGTGCTGCAACCTGCTGGAACACCTGGATGTTCGGGTTTGGCGGGTTCGGCCGAACTTCACCAAAAAGTTCGAGTTCGGGACCCGAACTTGACCCCGAACCCCATTGAAGTCAATGGGGACCTGAACTTTTGAGCAAAAAAAAGTCATGAAAAGGGCTAGAGGGCTGCAAATGGCAGAAAAATGTGGTTAAGAGCATGGCAAGTGCTCTGCAAACAAATGTGAATGGGGAACTTAAAATAACATAAAATACGTAAAAAAAAAAAAAAAATCTTGATCTAGGAGGAGGGGGTTCATATGGAGTAGGAGGTTGAGGAGGCGGTGGATATGGCGGTGAAGGTGGAAGCGGCGGTGGAGGAGAAGGTAGCAAGCACTGTTTTTTGTTTTGGCTGCAGGGCAGGACAGCACCTCCAAGGTGTAAAGGGCAAGCTCAGGCCATGTGCCCAATTTGGAGACCCAGAAGTTGAAGGGGGCAGACCCATCAGTCAGTAGGTGTAGGTGTGTGCACACATACTGCTCCACCATGTCGCACTCCCCGTGATGTCCACGATCCAATTGGATATGTTCTCTATCTTAGATGTTCTTTTCTGCGCCTACCATGTTGATCACGGTTAGTGGCGAATACGGCTCCACGCTGGAGAGGGAGCGTGAGAAAGGGATACCACATCCAAGGGAGGTCAATGGATGAGATTAAATGTGATCGAGCGGAAATGTGAGAAAAATTATTGAAGCCAAAGTTTCCCAGTAAAGGAGGGGGCGAGCGGATATTACCCAGGGAAGGTAGTGACTATAAATAACAATACAGGACTCTTACGATGCCCTGTTATTAGAATGATTTGCACGGCAAAACTGTGTTCATGTCACCCACCAATTGAACAGATGATTTTACAAAAATTAAGAAAATTAAGTCCCTGTCACTTATGCATATGGCAAAATTGGTAAAATGTCACCTGACAATGTAACAGACGATTTTTAAAAAATTTATGTCCCTGTCACCTATGCAGAGCAGGGGTTTATTCATTAAAAATGGTAAAATATTACCCAAGAATGTAACCCTGCTCCCTCTTTTGCTGTGCTGGTGCCTCTGTGCAACCACCTCCTCTTCCTCCGAACTAGACAGGTCACTCGCATGACCTTGATTCCATTTGGGGTCTAGTATCTCATCATCCTCCACATCATCTTCCACCCACTCTTTACCCCTGCCCTCCTTGTCGGTCTGCATACTGCAGAAAGGTGCAGCAGTTGGCACCTACATGTTTTGTCATTAGCAGAGACATGCTGCGGTGGTCTTCCAACCTCCTCATCCTGAAACATAAGTGGTTGGGCATCAGTGCACTCAATCTCTTCCACTTCTGGTGCAGGGCTATGTGCATGGTCCATGGAAACCTTGCCAGCAGAGTCATCAAAAAGCATAACAGACTGCTGCATGACTTGGGGCTTAGACTGCTTGCCTGATTTGCAAGGGGGTGAGTTGAAATACAGAAGGCCATGGGCTGTAGGTGCCAACTCTGATCTTTCAGCAGGGGACTGGGTGAGAGACAATGCAAAGGAACTGTAGGCACTGTCAGCCTCCCAATCTACTATAGTCTGTACTTGTTCTGGCCTCACCTGATTCGTACTGTCATAAATGCAGTGTAGGCCGCAAATGAACTTTCTAGCGCAAAAGATGAGCATTTGTCACCCAACAATGTAACAGACAAATTAGTGAAATTTATTTACCTGTCTACTAGGTAGAACAGGGGTATATCACAGCCAAAAATGGGTGAATTTCGCCCGACAATATACAAACCGGATTCCAAAAAAGTTGGGACACTATACAAATCGTGAATAAAAACTGAATGCAATAATGTGGAGGTGCCAACTTCTAATATTTTATTCAGAATAGAACATAAATCACGGAGCAAAAGTTTAAACTGAGAAAATGTACAATTTTAAGGGAAAAATATTTTGAAACAGAATTTCATGGTGTCAACAAATCCCCAAAAAGTTGGGACAAGGCCATTTTCACCACTTTGTGGCATCTCTTCTTCTTCTTACAACACTCAACAGACGTCTGGGGACCGAGGAGACCAGTTTCTCAAGTTTAGAAATAGGAATGCTCTCCCATTCTTGTCTAATACAGGCCTCTAACGGTTCAATCGTCTTGGGCCTTCTTTGTTGCACCTTCCTCCTGCATCAAATGTTCTCTATAGGTGAAAGATCTGGACTGCAGACTGGCCATTTCAGTACCCGGATCCTTCTCCTACGCAGCCATGATGTTGTGATTGACGCAGAATGTGGTCTGGCATTATCTTGTTGAAAAATGCAGGGTCTTCCCTGAAAGAGATGGCGTCTGGATGGGAGCATATGTTGTTCTAGAACCTGAATATATTTTTCTGCATTGATGGTGCCTTTCCAGACATGCAAGCTGCCCATGCCACACGCACTCATGCAACCCCATACCATCAGAGATGCAGGCTTCTGAACTGAGCGTTGATAACAACTTGGGTTGTCCTTGTCCTCTTTGGTCTGGATGACATGGCATCCCAGATTTCCAAAAAGAACTTTGAATCGTGACTCGTCTGACCACAGAACAGTCTTCCATTTTGCCACACTCCATTTTAAATGATCCCTGGCCCAGTGAAAACGCCTGAGCTTGTGGATCTTGCTTAGAAATGGCTTCTTCTTTGCACTGTAGAGTTTCAGCTGGCAACGGCGGATGGAACGGTGGATTGTGTTCACTGACAATGGTTTCTGGAAGTATTCCTGAGCCCATTCTGTGATTTCCTTTACAGTAGCATTCCTGTTTGTGGTGCAGTGTCGTTTAAGGGTCCGGAGATCACGGGCATCCAGTATGGTTTTGCGGCCTTGACCCTTACGCACAGAGATTGTTCCAGATTCTCTGAATCTTCGGATGATGTTATGCACAGTTGATGATGATAGATGCAAAGTCTTTGCCATTTTTCGCTGGGTAACACCTTTCTGATATTGCTCCATTATCTTTCTGTGCAACATTGTGGGAATTGGTGATCCTCTACCCATCTTGGCTTCTGAGAGACACTGCCACTCTGTGAAGCTATTTTTATACCCAATCATGTTGCCAATTGACCTAATTAGTGTTAATTGGTCTTCCAGCTCTTCGTTATGCTCAAATTTACTTTTTCCAGCCTCTTATTGCTACTTGTCCCAACTTTTTGGGGATTTATTGACACCGTGAAAATTTAAATCAACGTATTTTTCCTTTAAAATTATACATTTACTCGGATTAAACGTTTGATCTGTCATCTACGTTCTATTACAAATAAAATATTGACATTTGCCATCTCCACATCATTGCATTCTGTTTTTACCCACAATTTGTTTAGTGTCCCAACTTTTTGGGAATCCGGTTGTCATGGTCTTACCTCCTTGCTGTTCCCTTCGTTTGACATGTGCTGGCGGCCATCTTGGT
The DNA here is from genome assembly GCF_014858855.1 of Bufo gargarizans. Classification (NCBI taxonomy): domain Eukaryota; kingdom Metazoa; phylum Chordata; class Amphibia; order Anura; family Bufonidae; genus Bufo; species Bufo gargarizans. The sequence goes on from NC_058080.1 coordinate 237,910,098, forward strand.
TTCTGGGTTTTCTTGTAGCCTCCCACCCTGCGGCTCCTCCTTCCCACTGGGAGGAGCTGGATGCCCAGCTCATATATATAGGAGGTCTGTGGCTTCAGTTCCTTGCTTGGTCCTCCTGTGTTCACATGCTTCCAAGACTGCTGCTGCTGCTGCTTCTGGTTCCTGATCCTGGCCTCGTCTGACTACCCCGTTGGTTCCTGATTCCGGCTTCGTCTGACTACCCCGTTGGTTCCTGATTCCGGCTTCGTCTGACTACCCCGTTGGTTCCTGTTCCTGGCTTCGTCTGACTACCCTTCTGGTTCCTGACCTCTGTCTCCGCAAGACCCTGCTTCGGTTTAGCCATCCGTTCGGACTTTGCTTACGGCTTGCTCTTCAATAAAACCTTCTTATTTTCCACTTATCTCTTGTTGTACGTCTGGTTCATGGTTCCATGACATTAGGACCAAGCCATGAATTCTGACGGTACAGGGCCACCCTCGCTACCTACGCTGGTTGCCAGACTTGATCAGCAGGATCACCTGTTGGGTCGGTTCGCTGTGGCGTTGCAAACCCTGCTTGAACGCACGGCTCATTTAGCTTCCGTTGCCGATGGGTCGGTTGTCGCTCCTGGGCCCGCTCCTACTGCCGCTCCGGTTGTTGCGCCAGAGTCTACCCTGACACCTGTTGCTGCGCCTGTGGCGTTTCAGGGTATGACCGGTTCTGCCCCCCTTCCACAGCGCTTTGGGGGAGAGCCAACTCAGTGCCGAGGTTTCCTTAACCAGGTGGGCATTTACTTCGAGTTGCTGCCACATGCCTTTCCTACTGAGAGATCAAGGGTGGGCTTCTTGATCTCGCTGCTCTCGGACAAGGCCTTGGCCTGGGCCAGCCCTTTATGGGAGAACAACAATCCGGTGGTTGCCGAGTTTTCCGGTTTTGTTGCTTCTCTTCGGAAGGTATTCGATGTGCCGGCTCGTGCTGCCTCTGCTGCGAAGCTCCTTATGTCCATCAGACAGGGTTCACGATCCGTAGCTGAATACGCCATTGAGTTTCGTACCCTGGCAGCAGAGGTGGGCTGGAATAATGAGGCTCTGGTCGCTGCTTTCTCTCATGGTCTCTCGGATGCCTTGAAGGATGAGGTTGCAGCTAAGGACCTACCAGTGGAGCTCGAGTCTCTTATTTCTTTCCTGATTTTGATTGACACCAGACTCAGGGAGAGACCTTCCTTTAAGGAGAGCCTGCGGAGGTCTCCTAACAGATTGGCGCCTACGTTTGCTGTCCCACCCGTGCCTCCCTCTCCTCCCACGCCTCCTGGGGATGACTTGTCTGGGGGTGAACCCATGCAGCGGGGGTTTGCTCGCCTGTCTGAGGGGGAGAGGGTACTCCGGAGACGCGAGGGCCGATGCATGTACTGTGGTCTCGGTGGGCATTTTCGGTTGGCATGTCCGAACCGTCCGGGAGAACGCTCGCACCTGAGGTCCTGTCGGGGGCAGATCTTGGGTGGAGTCTCCTCGTCCCCGGTTTCCCGTGTTGACAAACCACTGATCACGGTTGTCCTCTCCTGGGTCGGGGGCTCGGTGACGACCCAGGCGTTGGTGGACTCTGGTGCTGGTGGTTTGTTCATTGATAGAGTGTTCGTTGCCGCCAATTCCATTCCTCTGCAGCCTCGAGGTTCCCCACTGGCTCTTGAGGCGATAGACGGCAGACCCCTTCTGCCGCCACACGTGACTCATGAGACCCTTCCAGTGGGGATAGCCATTGGTGCCGTTCACAGAGAGTCGGTCTGTCTCCAGGTTATTTCGTCTCCACACTACTCGGTGGTCTTGGGGTACCCCTGGCTCCAGAAGCATAATCCGACTTTCGATTGGAGATCGGTCGAGATCCTCTCGTGGTCACCGCAGTGTGGGGCTAGTTGCATCCATGGGCCTGTCAAGTTGCTGTGTACTTCCTCGGACTCTCTGTTGCCTCCTGAATACGAAGAGTACCGGGATGTATTCGATAAGGTGCGCGCGGTTGCCCTACCTCCGCACCGCCCATACGATTGTGCCATAGAGTTACAATCCGGTGCCGTTCCTCCTCGTGGCAAAGTCTATCCACTGTCGGTAGCGGAGAATGAGGCCATGGAGGAGTACGTGAGGGAGGCGCTTTCACGCGGACACATTCGCAAATCCTCGTCCCCGGCAGGGGCTGGATTTTTCTTTGTGAAAAAGAAGGGCGGCGAGTTGAGGCCTTGCATCGATTACAGGGGTCTCAATCGCATCACGATCAAGAACGCTTACCCGATACCCTTGATTTCCGAGCTGTTCGATCGCCTCAAAGGGGCCACGGTCTTTACCAAACTCGACCTGAGGGCGGCATATAACCTGGTAAGGATCAAGGCGGGCGATGAGTGGAAGACCGCGTTTAACACCAGGACCGGTCATTATGAATCCTTGGTTATGCCCTTTGGGTTGTGCAATGCGCCCGCAGTCTTCCAGGAATTCATCAACGATGTTTTCCGTGACCTGTTGCAGCAGTGTGTGGTGGTCTATTTGGATGACATCTTGGTATATTCTGCATCCATGGAGGCCCACATTCTGGATGTCAGACGAGTGTTGCAACGCTTACGAGAGAACAAGCTGTTCGGTAAGCTTGAGAAATGCGAATTTCACCGATCCCAGGTAACCTTCTTAGGTTACATCATTTCCGCTGAGGGGTTCTCCATGGATCCTGAGAAGGTTTCGGCTGTCTTACAGTGGCCCCAGCCCAGTGGGCTTCGTGCCCTGCAGCGCTTTTTGGGCTTCGCCAATTATTATCGGAAGTTCATCAGGGACTTTTCCATGCTAGCCAAGCCTCTCACGGATCTGACCAGGAAGGGCAGTAATCCTCAGGTCTGGCCGCTCGAGGCCATCCGAGCTTTTGAGGCTCTAAAGTCCGCCTTTGTGTCGGCTCCGATTCTGTCGCATCCCAACCCTGGGTTGCCTTTTGTCCTCGAGGTGGACGCGTCTGAGACGGGAGTAGGCGCCCTCCTGTCTCAGCGTAGAACACCAGAGGGTCCTCTGCTTCCTTGTGGGTTTTACTCCCGGAAACTGTCTTCCGCGGAGTGCAACTATCAGATTGGTGACAGGGAGTTATTGGCCATCGTGCAGGCCCTTAAAGAATGGAGGCACTTGCTCGAGGGCTCGGTGGTTCCGGTTCTCATCCTGACGGACCACAAGAATCTGACCTACCTCTCTGAGGCCAAGAGATTGACACCACGTCAGGCCAGATGGGCTCTGTTCTTGTCACGTTTTAATTACGTGGTCTCCTACCTACCCGGCTCCAAGAACATCAGAGCGGATGCCTTATCACGGCAGTACTCCGAGCTGTCCGGGGAGGAGTCGATTCCGACTACGGTCATACCCCCGAATCAGATCCTGGCCGCTATTCGCACCAGCCTGACTTCTCCTCTGGGTGAGCAGATTTTGGTGGCTCAATCTGGTGCTCCCTCTGGGAGACCCAACGGCAGATGTTTTGTACCTGAGGAGTTGCGCACTCGGTTGTTGCGAACCTACCATAACTCCAAGGCCGCGGGGCACCCTGGAAAGAATCAGCTGTCCTGGGCGGTTTCACGTCTGTTCTGGTGGCCTTCTCTACGTTCCGACATCGCCGCATATGTAGCGGCATGCTCCGTTTGTGCCCAGAGTAAGTCCCCTCGGCACCTTCCGTTGGGCCTTTTGCAACCCATAGCCACCGGGGAGCGTCCATGGTCACACCTGGGGATGGATTTCATTGTGGACCTCCCTGCATCCCGAGGCCATACGGTCATTCTCATGATTGTGGATCGGTTTTCCAAAATGTGCCACTGTGTTCCTCTCAAGAAGTTACCCTCTGCACAAAAGTTGGCCTCGATTTTTGCCAGGGAGGTCTTCCGGTTGCACGGTTTGCCCAAGGAGATTGTGTCGGATCGGGGGAGTCAGTTTGTGTCCAGGTTCTGGCGCGCCTTTTGCTCCCAGTTGGGGATTCATCTCTCTTTCTCCTCGGCCTACCACCCTCAGTCCAATGGGGCCGCAGAACGATCCAATCAGGCCTTGGAGCAATTCCTTCGTTGCTATGTCTCCGATCACCAAGACAATTGGGTTGACCTCCTGCCTTGGGCTGAGTTTGCCAGGAACACGGCGGTGAACTCTTCCTCTGGGACGTCTCCCTTCATGGCCAATTATGGGTTCCAACCTGCCGTGTTACCGGAGGTATTCTCTCCCCAGGATATTCCGGCTGTGGAGGATCACCTTTCCGTCCTACGTGCTTCTTGGGTACAGATCCAGAGGTCCCTTGAGGTCTCTGCGCAGCGCCAGAAACTCCAGGCTGATCGCAGACGAGCGCCCGCTCCTTCCTACCAGGTCGGAGACCGCGTATGGTTGTCCACCCGCAACCTCAACCTTCGAGTGCCCACTCCCAAGCTGGCGCCTCGCTTTGTTGGTCCCTTCCGAGTGCTTCGCAGGGTAAACCCGGTAGCCTATGCCCTTGCGCTTCCTCCTGGCATGCGGATCTCCAACGTGTTTCATGTCTCCCTGTTGAAGCCACTGGTGTGTAATCGTTTCACTTCCTCGATTCCTCGGCCTCGTCCGGTCCAAGTGGGCAATCGTGAGGAGTATGAGGTGAGCAATATCCTGGACTCACGCCTGGTCCGCGGCCGGGTGCAGTTTTTGGTCCATTGGCGTGGTTATGGTCCAGAGGAGCGTTCCTGGGTTCCCTCCGCAGATGTCCATGCTCCTGCTTTGCTCCGAGCCTTCCACGCACGCTTCCCTCAGAAACCGTTCCTTACTCCGCGGAGGAGGGGCCCTTGAGGGGGAGGTACTGTCATGGTCTTACCTCCTTGCTGTTCCCTTCGTTTGACATGTGCTGGCGGCCATCTTGGTTTCTGGGTTTTCTTGTAGCCTCCCACCCTGCGGCTCCTCCTTCCCACTGGGAGGAGCTGGATGCCCAGCTCATATATATAGGAGGTCTGTGGCTTCAGTTCCTTGCTTGGTCCTCCTGTGTTCACATGCTTCCAAGACTGCTGCTGCTGCTGCTTCTGGTTCCTGATCCTGGCCTCGTCTGACTACCCCGTTGGTTCCTGATTCCGGCTTCGTCTGACTACCCCGTTGGTTCCTGATTCCGGCTTCGTCTGACTACCCCGTTGGTTCCTGTTCCTGGCTTCGTCTGACTACCCTTCTGGTTCCTGACCTCTGTCTCCGCAAGACCCTGCTTCGGTTTAGCCATCCGTTCGGACTTTGCTTACGGCTTGCTCTTCAATAAAACCTTCTTATTTTCCACTTATCTCTTGTTGTACGTCTGGTTCATGGTTCCATGACACCGGTTTGTAACAGACAAATTAGTGCAATGTATTTCCCTGTCTACTAGATAGAGCAGGGGTATATCACAGCCCAAAAATTGCTAATTTATCACCCAACAATGTATGAGACAAATTAGTGAAATGACTTAAAATAAAATAAAATACAAAAAAAAAAAATACAATAATAATCTTGATCTATGAGGTGGAGATCCATATGGAGTAGGAGGTGGTGTACGTAGCGGTGTAAGTGGAAGCGGTGGTGGAGGAGGACGAGGTAGCCAACACTGGTTTTTGGTTTTATTTTATTTATTTATTTGCTTATTTATTTTTTGTTTAAATTTGGGTACACCCCAAATCAATGGGAAATATAAAAAATACAACAATGAGCAATTGCACTGTAGTATAACAATATGCATGTCTAATCTGCACAAGGTACGGACAAGTCCTGTGGGATCCATGCTTGGTTCATTTTAATGATCGTGAGCTTGTCTGTGATAACGCCCACTGCGCTTGTCTGTGATAACGCCCACTACTGTGCTAAACACACGTTCAGACAATACACTGGCTGCAGGGCAGGCCAGCAACTGCAAGGCGAAAAGGGAAAGCTCAGGCCAAGTGCCCAATTTGGAGACCTAGAAGTTGAAGGGGGCAGACCCATCATTCAGTACGTGTAGGCGTGTGCACACATACTGCTCCACCATGTTGCTGAAATGCTGCCTCCTGCTAAGACATTCCATATCAGGTTGTGCTGGTTGTTGTGAAGTGCTTACAAAGCTTTTCCACATTTTGGCCCAGTCATTGGTGGTGAAGTGGTGCTGTTCCGCAGAGCAACTCACCCATGCGTGCTGCAGCTGAAACTCCACTACCACCTGCTGCTGCTCACACAGTCTGGCCAGAATGTGTAAGGTGGAGTTCCACCTTGTGGGCATGTCGCAAATGAGGCGTTGAGCGGGAAGGCCGAAGTTACGCTGCAGCGCTGACAGGCAAGCAGCAGCAGGGTGAGAACGCCGAAAGCATGCACAGACGGCCCCCAGTTTCTGCAGCAGCTCTGACATATTGGGGTAAATTTTAAGGAATTTCTGCACCACCAAATTCAGCACATGTGCCAGGCAAGGGATGTGCCTCAAACCGGCTAGGGCCAGAGGAGGAAGCAACAGGAGGCAAAGAGAAGCGCCCTGCAATCCTCGGTGGTGGAAGGACATGCACCAAACTGCTATCTGCCTCAGGCCCTGCCGCCACTGTATTTACCCAGTGTGCTGTTAGGAAGATATAATGTCCCTGACCGTGCTTACTGGTCCACGTATCCGTAGTTAGGTGGACCTTGTCACAGATGGCGTTGCGCAGTGCACACCTGATTTTGTCCCAAATGTAGGGTCTTGCAAAAAATTTGTGTTTTTTTTAACTCACAATATAATTGCAGTATTTAAAGCTTGTATTTCACTGTGACAAATGCAGCAAAGGCCCCAGATGTAGGGTATTGCAAAAAATGGGTGTTTTTTAAACCCAGAATATAACAGCAGTATCTAACACTTGCATTGGACTGCCTGAAATGCAGCAAAGGCCGCAAATAATCGGGCAATGTGTTTTGGGGTGTCTTTTTACATATACCCATGCTGGGTGAGAGAAATATCTCTCTAAAAGTCAACCCCCTGTAAGGCTCCATTCAGACGTCCCTATGTGTTTTGCGGATCCGATCCATGGATCCGTGGATCCGCAAAACACATAGGGACCTCTGAATGGAGCCTTACAAGGGGGTGATCAATGACAGGGGGGTGATCAGAGAGTCTATATGGGGTGATCACCCCCCTGTCATTGATCACCCCCCTGTAAGGCTCCATTCAGACGTCCGTATGTGTTTTGCGGATCCGATCCATGGATCCGTGGATCCGTAAAACACATACGGACGTCTGAATGGAGCCTTACAGGGGGGTGATCAATGACAGGGGGGTGATCAGGGAGTCTATATGGGGTGAACACCCCCCTGTCATTGATCACCCTCCTGTAAGGCTCCATTCAGACGTCGGTATGTGTTTTGAGGATCCTCGGATCCGCAAAACACATACGGATGTCTGAATGGAACCTTACAGGGGGGTGATCAATGACAGGGGGGTGATCAGGGAGTCTATATGGGGTGAACACCCCCCTGTCATTGATCACCGCCCTGTAAGGCTCCATTCAGACGTCCGTATGTGTTTTGTGGATCAGCGGATCCGTCGATCCGCAAAACACGGACACCGCGGATCCGCAAAACACATACGGACATCTGAATGGAGCCTTCCAGGGGGGTAATAAATGACAGGGGGGTGATCAATGACAGGGGGTGATCAGGGAGTCTATATGGGGTGACCAGGGGGTTAATAAGGGGTGTTTGATGCTACTTTACAGAGCTGCCTGTGTCCTCTGGTGGTCAATCCAAGCAAAAGGGACCACCAGAGGACCAGGTAGCAGGTATATTTGACGCTGTTATCAAAACAGCGTCTAATATACCTTTTAGGGGTTAAAAAAAATCGCATCTACAGCCTGCCAGCGAACGATCGCCCCTGGCAGGCTGTAGATCAGCTAGTTTAGCTGCGTCTCGCGAGATGACGCCCTGGCACGTCCAGAAGGAATAACAGGGCCACCGCAAAGACGCAATTCTGCGTGCGGCGGTCCTGAAGTGGTTAAACCCAGTATATAATTGCAGTATTCAAAGGGAACCTGTCACCGGTATTTTGTCTATAGAGCTGAGGACATGGGTTGCTAGATGGCCACTAGCACATACGCAATACCCAGTCCCCATAGCTCTGTGTGCTCTTATTGTGTAAAAAAAAAACGATTTGATGCATATGCAAATTAACCTGAGATGAGTCCTGTCCTTGACTCATCTCAGGGACAGGACTCATCTCAGGTTAATTTGCATATGTATCAAATCGGTTTTTTTTTTACACAATAAAAGCACACAGAGCTATGGGGACAGGCTATTACGGATGTGCTAGCGGCCATCTAGCAACCCATGTCCTCTGCTCTATATACAAAATCCTGGTGACAGGTTCCCTTTAAAGTTTGTATTTCAAGCTGATAAATGCAGCAAAGGCCCCAGATGTTGGGTCCTGCAAAAAATGGGTATTTTATTAAGCCCAGAATATAATTGCAGTATTTAAATCTTGTATTTGACTGTCACAAATGCACATATGCTTTGCTGGTGCACTGAACGTGCACAAAATGTCCGCCAACGCCCACCTTACTAACAGACAGATAAAAGTTATTTTTCTGTGTCACTGGGCTCAGGACAGGGTAAATAAATGGTGCACTGCACCCACAAAACAAAGTCGCTGTACATCGCTGAGTTAACAAACACTTCTGATATCAGAGTCTTTCCTATTCTCTCCCTCACAGCAGCAGCATCCTGTCCCTACACTAGTAAGAGCAGAGTGACGTGCAGCGCTATGTGACTCCAGCTTATATAGAGGCTGGGTCACATGCTGCACTGGCCAATCACAGCCATGCCATTAGTAGGCATGGCTGTGATGGCTTCTAAGGGCACAGAGTTAAGCGCTTATTGATTGGCTGCTTTGCAGTCTTTCAAAAAGCGCCATTAATTCGAACCCAAACTTTTACTGAAAAGTTCGGATTCGGGTTTGGGTCCGGGATGCAAAAATCCTAAAGTTTGGTACAAACCCGAACTTTACAGTTCGGGTTCGCTCAACCCTATTAGGGAGCGCAATTTGTGGTCCCTAATGCACAGGCAACATCCGTGCAGCGGCCGGGACGGATCGAGACCCATTCATCTTGAACATGTTCTATTTTTTTGCTGTGTGGAGGCACGGACAGAAACCCCATTGAAGCAGTCTGTAGTGATAACGGCCATGTGCATGAGGCATAATAGACCTGGTAGTCTCTAGCTGGCTCAGTCCTTTCACAATGAATAAATGGTTCCCCTATCGCCACTTGGGGATGCGGTTTGTAAGCCCAGCAGTTTGTGCCGGCGCTGTTGCCCCTACCCGCGGGCCAGGCTGCCAGGCTTATTTTTTCCCTCCTGCTGCCATGCGCCATGCTTACAAGCACGGGCAGCAGGTAGCTTAAGGCTGAGTTCACACAGGCGTCACCATGTTATAAGGGAAAATAATACATCTTAGCAACCATGTGTGAAAATCGCACCACATCCGCACTTGCTTGCGGATGCTTGCGATTTTCACTCAGCCCCATTCACTTCTATGGGGCCTGCGTTGCGTGATAAACACACAATATAGAGCATGCTGCGATTTTCACACAACGCACAAGTGATGTGTGAAAATGACCGCTCAGCCCCATAGAAAAAAATGGGTCTGGATTCAGTGCGGGCGCAATGCGTTCACCTCATGCATTGCACCTGCGCGGAAATCTCGCCCGTGTGAACTCAGACTACCTGTTGCACCTGTGCTCCATGCCAGAGTTTACTTCCTGCTGGAGACCTGCACTGTTTGTTAGGGCTTGCATGGGTGTGTCTCTCCTCCCTTGTAAGACAGCACGTACACGCCCTCTGTCTCACCAGCCTATGGCTGGATTGCAGGAAGCATTTAAAGGCGCTTCCTACCACAGGAAGATGCCTGAGCATCTCATGGTCACTAGCTTGTCTAGTTCCAAGTGTGAAGGTGTTTTTCAAGTTCTGCTTTGCTGTGTACCGGACCCTACTTTTTGAATTTTCAGATGTACAAAATTGCACTATTAAACACGCTGAATAAAACAGTGATGATGAATAATGTATAAAATTGTCAAAATGTGAGACTTTTGCATTATTACTGAGCACCGTTCTTCTGGTATATTATATGGGACTGTGATAGATGGTGTCATTCTTCATCACTGATATCAAGTCGCCACCTCCTGATAGTATATAGAGAAGAGGAATCTGTGAGGGACCAATTCACTAAAGATGGAAATTGTTGTTTCTTAAATGTGAAGGAAGTTTGGCTGCAGTGACGTCACTGTACTGGAGAACAAACCCTACTGAGATTGATCTCCATCTGCTCTTAGATAATTGATATTGCACACTACAGTTTAAACCTTTCTTGACGCCTGCTGTAAATGTACGTCTAATGTCGAGTCTTTAAAGATGCTGCCCACATAGCTGTCAGGTGGCTGCTGTTTTGCACCGCATCTCAGATTTAGTGATTGCGATTCACCACGGGATCTGAGGGGTTAAAAGTCTGAGCTGTCTTTTCCCAAATGGACCAAACGGCTCCCCCTCACCAAGAAAGCGGAAGCCATTTGGTTTCTATGGCAGCCTTTGGCCTTCTGAAAGATCCGAGGCCTGTCAAAGTGCAGTTCCTATCAAGCCCTGCCTGTATTTATACCATATGATGAACAGCATAACAGAAAAAAAAAATCTAAATAGCGGATTCACAATTTTTGGTTGCTTCACTTACCCCCCAAAAAAATTAATAAATAAAAATTGATCAAAATGTCATACTGTACACACTCCAAAATGGTATCTACTGTATAAAAATGACATATCGCTTTGCAAAACAATAAGCCCTCACAAAGATAGACATAGATATAAAAAAGTTATGGGGGTCAGAATATGACGATACGAAGATTTTTTTTTCAAAGTTTTAATTTTTTTAAGTATTACAACACAAGAAAAACTATAAAAATGTATCGCTGTGATCATACTGACCCACAGAATTACATTCATATGTTATTCTTATCACTTAGGGAACGCAATAAAAAAGAAACCCATAAAACTCAGATTTGCGTTTTTTTTCCAATTCCCCCTTTTGGATTTTTTTTTTCCAGCTTCCCACTTCATTCTATGCAATATTAAATGGTGCCATTAGAAAATACAGCTTTTCCTGCATAAAACAAGCCCTCATAAGACTATGTGAAAAAGTCATAGGCTCTGAGAAAGCATGGAGTAAGAAAGGAAAGTGAAAAAATGGAAAAAAATCGTCTGGTCAGGAAGAGGTTATGGCTAGGGATAAATTTGATTTGCTGCAAAGCCAAATTTCCTCATGCTTTGCGGTAGTGCATCGATTTGCGGTAACCTGAAATAGTGTACAAAAACATAAACATAAAAATAATACCCACCTGCACCATTTGCTCACGATGGGCCGCCCCCGCCATCTTGCTTGAAGATCTTGACCAAAATCCCGTGCGTAGTGACGTATGATGTTACCACTCCAGCCGGCGTGATGACGTCATCTCGGGCCACGCAATATTTCAAGCCAGACCTTCAAGCAAGATGGCGGCTGCCGACGCATCATGAGCAAATGAATCAGATAAGTATATATATATTTTGCGCTCTTTTATATATATCAGATGCAGCGATGTATGAACGCGGCATCTGAGCGGTACAATGACGGGGAGCAGTGAAATTGCAGCTTCCTGTCATTGCACCCACTACTTATAAAGAAATGCGCCTCGTTATAAGGTAATTTGTCACAAAGGGGATTTTTTTTGTAAAATTCGGTGAAGCAGTCAAAACAAATTTTACCAAACTTCGCTCATCTCTAGTTATGGCTCTTTGTCCCTGTGCGGATTTTTTTTATTTAGCTGGGTTATTAGCATTGTTTTTCACATTGATTTAAGATTGGCTTTAGCATGTATTTCTGTTTGTAGTGTTTAAAATGTTGTGTATCCAGTGCTGCAGCAAGTATTAATCTTTTCTAATGTCAGTCGAAGTACTTCATGTTGTGGTACCGCACGCTTACAGCAGCATGGATTGTACATTTGTTGAAGTGTGGGTTGCGGCACTGGTGTCTTATTGGATTACAATTATGCTTTTTTATAACTTTAAAGAAAGAAATACATTAAACTGCTAAATTTCATCTGATTCAAGTAACGGTATGTTCAACCCTTCTGGAATTATGTTATTATAGTTCCAATAAGTCATAGGTTTAACACACTGGATGGAGAATTAACAGTGACACATATTGTGAAAGCATGTGTTTCTAAAAGCGAGAGGCATGTGCTGAACAGCAGGACAACCATGAGACCCAAAACATATGGTGAAAAATCTACGGTTGCCACATATGGGATTCTTAGAAACACTCATTACTGAATATTTGTGTATCTAATAGCTACTAGTTTCAAATATAGATGAACTGGCTGTTAAGAGTAAAATAGGAAAAATAATGGAAATGGGCTTAAAGATGTTGTGGCTGTAAAAAAGAAGATATATTTCATATATGCAGTAGTAACAATAGTAATAATTTAATGTTGTATAATGTATAGGGTCCTTTGAAAAAAGAGGAAGAGATCCAGCTTTCAAAAAAGATGATGTTCTTTATTCCAATACCCACAAAGATATTAAAAGTCCAACATAGCAAACAGGTCTACGTGTTTCGGATACTCTGATACTAGTCCTTACTCATGACAAATTGTCATGAGTAAGGATCAGTATCAGAGTATACGAAACGCGTAGACCTGTTTGCTATGTTGGATTTTTAATGTCTTTGTGTGTATTGGAATAAAGAACATCATCTTTTTTGGAAGCTGGATCTCTTCATCTTTTTTCAAATTTCCTACATTGCGCTTTGCTCCCAGCTCAGTCCGTGCCTCCACTATAAGTGATATCAGGTGAGCGCAGCCTTGGACATTTGTTTTGTGCTTTCACTATAGGGTTCTTTAGATGGAGATACCAGAGCAGACTCCTATGTATGATGCTAGAGACGAGCGAATCGAAGCTGACAAAGTGGAATTCGTTACGAATTTCAGGAAAAATTTGATTTGCACCTAATGTAAATTTCCTCACGGTTCGTAGTAACAAATCGCATTTTTCCTAAAATGGCGGCTGCACGTGTGAGGACATGGAGAAAGGAAGTCTGGGAAGGCGGGATCACCCATACTGACATGCATGCAGCCAGTCAGCAGCCAGCCAGCCCTGTGATGTAACAGCCCTATAAATATGGCAGTCATCTTAGATTCTGCTATTTACCAGCGTACTTAGTGCAGGGAGAGACCTGTCTGCAGGCACTAGGGACAGTGATTTACAAGTGCAGGGAAAGATTATTCAAGTTGTAGGGAAAGAATAGGGAGGAATCAATTCACAACATTTCTGTTGAATAGGGTTCAGTCGGGGAGGTGACAGCCTGGTTAATAGGAAAAATCTGATTATACTTTGCTGCACTGAAATTCCAGCAAACCGTTCTAATTAGGGTGCAAGTGCTGTTTGATACAGGCATTAACAGGGGTTATTATAAGGATCTATTTCTACGTTTTATTTGCCCTAGTGTGGTGGAATTATATGTTCTAAAGCATTTTTTGGCTTTTACTAGTGGGGGAAAAAAGGGCTTATTAACCACTGTGTGGTGAAGTGCAAAAATTACAGCCCTTTTTGTCGTATACTAGTGGCAAAAAAAATATATATTTGCCGCTCAGTGGTGCACTTATCTGTTTAAAAGCCCATTTGGTGTGTATTAGTGAAAAAAGGAAAAATAAATTTGCCGCCTAGCAGTGCTATCTGTTTTAAAGCCCTATTCTGTGTGTATTTATTGAAAAAAGGAAAAATATCTTTGCCGCTCAGCGGTGCAGTGAGATATTTTACGACCCAGTTTGCCATGTTTTAGTGGCGTAATACAAATATATTCACCGTTCATAGTTGTACTTATCTGTTGAAAAGCCTTTTGTGTAAAAACAGAAAAAAATTAGGGCCTTATTGCCGTTCAGCGGTGTAGTGAAATATTTTACAGCCCACTTTTCCATGTATTAGTGGCGAAATACAAATATATTTGTTGTTCATAGTTGACCTTATCTGTTGAAAAGTCTTTTGTGTAAAAATATAAAAAAAACTTGGGCCTAATTGCTATTCAGCAGTGCAGTGAGATATTTTACAGCCCAGTTTGTCACGTATTACTGGTGAAATACAAATATATTTGCCTTTCGTCGTTGCACTTATCTGTTGAAAACCCTTTTGTGTAAAAATAGAAAAAAATACTTGTTCTAATTGCCGTTCTGCGGTGCAGTGAGATATTTTACAGTCCAGTTTGCCAGGCATTAATGGGTAAATACAAATGTATATTTGCCTTTCATTGTTGCACTTATCTGTTGAAAAGCCTTTTGTGTAAAAATAGAAAAAAACTTGGGACTAATTGCTGTTTAGTGGTGCAGTGAGATATTTTACAGCCCAGTTTGCTGTGTAATACTTGCGAAATACAAATAAATACACCTTTCATTGTTGCACTTATTTGTTGAAGAGTCTTTTGTGCAAAAATAGAAAAAAATTAGGGCCTATTTGCCGTTTAGCGGTGCAGTGATATATTCTAAAGCCCTGTTTGCTGTGTATTAGTGGCGAAATAAAAAATATTTGACGTAACCGTATGTCAGGCAGAGAAATGCCAGGCCCTGCACAGGGGAGTTGCAGAGGCCTAAATGTTTCTGAACGCTGAAAGGCCGATTTTTGTACAAACAGAAAAATACATTCTCAGTTCACGTTGGCGGCAGTTATATGTGTTGAAAGCGTTTACTGGCCTATTTCAGTACAAACAGAAAAAAACATTCTCAGTTCACGTCGTCGGCGGTTAAGTGTTGAAAGCAATTAGTGGCCTATTTTAGCACAAACAGAAAAATACATTCTCAGTTCACGTCAGCTGCAGTTAGTTGTGTTGAAAGTGTTTACTGGCCTAATTCAGTACAAACGGAAAAATGCATTCTCAGTTCACGTTGGCGGAGGTTGGATGTGTTGAAAGCGTTTAGTGGCCTAGTTCAGTACAAACAGAAAATAGCATTCTCAGTTCACGTCGGTGGCGGTTAGATGTGTTGAGAAGGGGTGAGTGCCCTATTTCAGTACAAACAAAAAATACATTCTCAGTTCACATTGGTGGCGGTTATATTGAAAGTGTTGAAAGTGTTTAGTGGCCTATTTTAGTACAAACAGAAAAGTAAATTTTCAGTTCACGTCAGCGGTGGTGAGATATGTTGAAAGCGTTTAGTGGCCTATTTCAGTACAAAGAGAAAAATACATTCTCAGTTCACGTCGGCGGCGGTTAAATGTGTTGAAAGAGTTTACTGGCCTATTTCAGTACAAGCAGAAAAATGCATTCTCAGTTCACGTTGGCGGCGATTATATGTGTTGAAAGCGTTCAGTGGCCTGTTTCATTACAAACAGAAAAATGCATTCTCAGTTCACGTCGGCAGCAGTTAGATGTGTTGAAAGCGTTTAGTGGCCTATTTCAGTACAAACAAAAAAATGCATTCTCAGTTCACTTTGGCGGTTGTATGTTTTGAAAGCATAGCTGGGATTCAGCAGAGTGGCAGCAGTGGGAAATCAGGAGCCAAACGTGCCTGGGGTACCAGCAGCCTACTCGGGAAGTAGCAGGAGTTCATGGAAGTAGCAGCGGTAGCAGTCAGTCAATGCAGTGGTTTTATGTGGTAAAATCTTTATTGAAGTATTTCTGTCGAAAAAACTAAATTTATTCAGTGGTCAGCGCTGTGGTTATATGCGGTTAAATCTCCATGATGTCTCCATGGTAAATCTGCAGCGTGGGGGCCCCATGTGACTTCTACGCACTTTCAAAATAATCCTTTAGTGGAGCGAATAGATGCCGCATGACCGGGACACACCTTGACCTTCCCAGGAGCTGCTGTCAGGAGCAGCAATTCATTTCTGAGACGTCCCTATAGTGCGGGGGGAATTCAAAAACCCTTTCCATCTCCGTGCTCCGTTATATGTGGTAAAATGTTTATTTAAGTATTTTGATGGAAAAATACATTTTATTCAGTGTTCAGCGCTGCACTTAAATGCGTTAAAATCTTTTGTGAATTATTTTGGTTGAAAAACAAATTTCATTCAGCGTTAAGTGCGGCAGTTATATGTGGTAAAATGGTTTGTGACTTATTTCGGTGGAAAAAAAAAATTGTATTCAGCCTTAAGCGCTACACTTACAGTTGTGTTCAAAATAATAGCAGTGTGTTTAAAAAAGTGAATAAAGCTCAAAATCCTTCTAACAGCTTTTATTTCCATACACACAAAGACCCCTTCTGCCGCCACACATGACTCAGGAGACCCTTCCAGTGGGGATGGCCATTGGTGCTGTTCACAGAGAGTCGGTCTGTCTCCAGGTTATTTCGTCTCCACACTACTCGGTGGTCTTGGGGTACCCCTGGCTCCATAAGCATAATCCGACTTTCGATTGGAGATCGGCCGAGATCCTCTCGTGGTCACCGCAGTGTGGGGCTAGTTGCATCCATGGGCCTGTCAAGTTGCTGTGTATTTCCTCGGACTCTCTGTTGCCTCCTGAATATGAGGAGTACCGGGATGTATTCGATAAGGTGCGTGCGGTTGCCCTACCTCCGCACCGCCCATACGATTGTGCCATAGAGTTACAACCTGGTGCCGTTCCTCCTCGTGGCAAAGTCTATCCACTGTCGGTAGCGGAGAATGAAGCCATGGAGGAGTACGTGAGGGAGGCGCTTTCACGCGGACACATTCGCAAATCCTCGTCCCCAGCAGGGGCTGGATTTTTCTTTGTGAAAAAGAAGGGCGGTGAGTTGAGGCCTTGCATCGATTACAGGGGTCTCAATCGCATCACGATCAAGAACGCTTACCCGATACCCTTGATTTCCGAGCTGTTCAATCGCCTCAAAGGGGCCACGGTCTTTACCAAACTCGACCTGAGGGCGGCATATAACCTGGTAAGGATCAAGGCGGGCGATGAGTGGAAGACCGCGTTTAACACCAGGACCGGTTATTATGAATCCTTGGTTATGCCCTTTGGGTTGTGCAATGCGCCCGCAGTCTTCCAGGAATTCATCAACGATGTTTTCCGTGACCTGTTGCAGCAGTGTGTGGTGGTCTATTTGGATGACATCTTGGTATATTCTGAATCCATGGAGGCCCACATTCTGGATGTCAGACGAGTGTTGCAACGGTTACGAGAGAACAAGCTGTTCAGTAAGCTTGAGAAATGCGAATTCCACCGATCCCAGGTAACCTTCTTAGGTTACATCATTTCCGCTGAGGGGTTCTCCATGGATCCTGAGAAGGTTTCGGCTGTCTTACAGTGGCCCCAGCCCAGTGGTCTTCGTGCCCTGCAGCGCTTTTTGGGCTTCGCCAATTATTATTGGAAGTTCATCAGGGACTTTTCCATGCTAGCCAAGCCTCTCACGGATCTGACCAGGAAGGGCAGTAATCCCCAGGTCTGGCCGCTCGAGGCCATCCGAGCTTTTGAGGCTCTAAAGTCCGCCTTTGTGTCGGCTCCGATTCTGTCGCATCCCAACCCTGGGTTGCCTTTTGTTCTCGAGGTGGACGCGTCTGAGACGGGAGTAGGCGCCCTTCTGTCTCAGCGTAGAACACCAGAGGGTCCTCTGCTTCCTTGTGGGTTTTACTCCCGGAAACTGTCTTCCGCGGAGTGCAACTATCAGATTGGTGACAGGGAGTTATTGGCCATCGTGCAGGCCCTTAAAGAATGGAGGCACTTGCTCGAGGGCTCGGTGGTTCCGGTTCTCATCCTGACGGACCACAAGAATCTGACCTACCTCTCTGAGGCCAAGAGATTGACACCACGTCAGGCCAGATGGGCTCTGTTCTTGTCACGTTTTAATTACGTGGTCTCCTACCTACCCGGTTCCAAGAACATCAGAGCGGATGCCTTATCACGGCAGTACTCCGAGCTGTCCGGGGAGGAGTCGATTCCGAATTCGGTCATACCTCCGAATCAGATCCTGGCCGCCATTCGCATCAGCCTGACCTCTCCCCTGGGTGAGCAGATTTTGGCGGCTCAATCTGGTGCTCCCTCTGGGAGACCCAACGGCAGATGTTTTGTGCCTGAGGAGTTGCGCACTCGGTTGTTGCGAACCTACCATAACTCCAAGGCCGCGGGGCATCCTGGAAAGAATCAGCTGTCCTGGGCTGTTTCACGTCTGTTCTGGTGGCCTTCTCTACGTTCCGACATCGCCGCATATGTAGCGGCATGCTCCGTTTGTGCCCAGAGTAAGTCCCCTCGGCACCTTCCGTTGGGACTTTTGCAACCCATAGCCACCGGGGAGCGTCCATGGTCACACCTGGGGATGGATTTCATTGTGGACCTCCCTGCATCCCGAGGCCATACGGTCATTCTCATGATTGTGGATCGGTTTTCCAAAATGTGCCACTGTGTTCCTCTCAAGAAGTTACCCTCTGCACAAGAGTTGGCCTCGATTTTTGCCAGGGAGGTCTTCCGGTTGCACGGTTTGCCCAAGGAGATTGTGTCGGATCGGGGGAGTCAGTTTGTGTCCAGGTTCTGGCGCGCCTTTTGCTCCCAGTTGGGGATTCATCTCTCTTTCTCCTCGGCCTACCACCCTCAGTCCAATGGGGCCGCAGAACGATCCAATCAGGCCTTGGAGCAATTCCTTCGTTGCTATGTCTCCGATCACCAAGACAATTGGGTTGACCTCCTGCCTTGGGCTGAGTTTGCCAGGAACACGGCGGTGAACTCTTCCTCTGGGACGTCTCCCTTCATGGCCAATTATGGGTTCCAACCTGCCGTGTTACCGGAGGTATTCTCTCCCCAGGATATTCCGGCTGTGGAGGATCACCTTTCCGTCCTACGTGCTTCTTGGGTACAGAACCAGAGGTCCCTTGAGGTCTCGGCGCAGCGCCAGAGACTCCAGGCTGATCGCAGACGAGCGCCCGCTCCTTCCTACCAGGTCGGAGACCGCGTATGGTTGTCCACCCGCAACCTCAACCTTCGAGTGCCCACTCCCAAGCTGGCGCCTCGCTTTGTTGGTCCCTTCCGAGTGCTTCGCAGGGTAAACCCGGTAGCCTATGCCCTTGCGCTTCCTCCTGGCATGCGGATCTCCAACGTGTTTCATGTCTCCCTGTTGAAGCCACTGGTGTGTAATCGTTTCACTTCCTCGGTTCCTCGGCCTCGTCCGGTCCAAGTGGGCAATCGTGAGGAGTATGAGGTGAGCAATATCCTGGACTCACGCCTGGTCCGCGGTCGGGTGCAGTTTTTGGTCCATTGGCGTGGTTATGGTCCAGAGGAGCGTTCCTGGGTTCCCTCCGCAGATGTCCATGCTCCTGCCTTGCTCCGAGCCTTCCACGCACGCTTCCCTCAGAAACCGTTCTTTACTCCGCGGAGGAGGGGCCCTTGAGGGGGAGGTACTGTCATGGTCTTACCTTCTTGCTGTTCTCCTTCGTTTGACATGTGCTGGCGGCCATCTTGGTTTCTGGGTTTCTTGTAGCCTCCCACCTTGCGGCTTCTCCTTCCCACTGGGAGGAGCTGGATGCCTAGCTCATATATATAGGAGGTCTGTGGCTTCAGTTCCTTGCTTGGTCCTCCTGTGTTCACATGCTTCTAAGACTGCTGCTGCTTCTGGTTCCTGATCCTGGCTTCGTCTGACTACCCTGCTGGTTCCTGATCCAGGCTTCGTCTGACTACCCTGCTGGTTCCTGATCCAGGCTTCGTCTGACTACCCTTCTGGTTCCTGACCTCTGGCTTCGCAAGACCCTGCTTCGGTTTAGCCATCCGTTTGGACTTTTGCCTTACAGCTTGATCTTCAATAAAGCCTTCTTATTTCCACTTATCTCTTGTTGTACGTCTGGTTCATGGTTCCATGACAAGGCTTTATGAGTGTAGGGAGTCCCACTACCTGAACAATTGTACCACAATCTGAAAGAGGCCCTCCTTTATGTGATATACAGGTTGTATTGGAGTGACCTTTCCTTGTAATTTTTGGCAGCACTTGCACTTTATATAGAAGTAAATATACAGGAAAAAATGTTTCCTAACAATTTTTCCTCTAAAATCGATTTTATCTTTGACAACATCGTTCCCAGCAGTCACCTGGGAGTCCAAGATGCATCCAGACATCCTCCCGAACCATTTCAGTGGTGTTTTCATCAATTTCTGACCTTTTTCTGTGAACCAGACACCCTCCCCTCTTCAGAGCAGGGGGTGGCTGGTTTAATGCTCTGGTTCTCCCATTGACTTCCATAGTTCTCAGGTGCTCTGTAGAGCACCCGAGCATCCCGAGGTGTTCTACTCAAGCACCCGAGCACTTTGTTGTTCGACCAACACTAGTAGCCAACATAGTGTATGTGTGTGTGTGTACAGGAAATTTTGCAGGGAATGGAGGGACAAAATACGATGACAATATATGGTGGACAAGAAGTAAAAAACTGGAGCAAAGGAGAAAAATGGAAAATGTGGAAAAAACTGAAGTAGAAAAATGGAACAGCAGAAGAAGAATGGGGGGGGATGAAGTAGGGAGGGAGAGTAAAGGAAAAGGAGAAAAGAAGAAAGAAGAATAATGACAAAAAGGGAAGAGAAAAAGAGGCAAAAAGAAGAAGAGAAAGAACAAGGAGGAATTAGACATAGAGCCAGGATGGCATGCACCTCCTAAAAGTTATAAAAAAAGTAAAAAAAAGTAAAAAAAAAACAACATTAATTTATTAAAAGTTTAAATAACCTCCTTTTCCCAATTTTACATATAAAAAGACATAAACAATAAAAAATAAACATATTGGGTATCACTGTGTCCGAAAAATTCAGAACTATTTTAAATATAAAAAAAAAATTCTGGGTGGTGAACACCGTGATAAAAAAAAGAAAAGAAAACCACATGCTAATAAAAGTTACAGTTCGTCCGGCAAAAAACAATCCCTCATACGGCTCTGTAGATAAAAATATAAAATAAGTTATGGCGATGCAGTACTAGTGACAGTAGTTGCCCCATGACACAGTGGGGACGGTGGCAGCAGCAGCAGCAATGGCATACAGCGCAAGATGGTGGCAGATCACAGTAGTAGCAGAGCCCAACAACACCAGTGTGATAGCAAGGCCTAGTGGCATGCATATCCTTGTAAAAATGAACATGTACATATCAGTAGGCCAAGAAGCTGCATTGTAGGAATGGCAGTAGAGGCACATGGCGGGTGGCATCAGGCAGGTGGCAGCATCATGTGGCCAGAGTTAACTGCCTATTTTGCAGAATATTCTGATGTGGCAAAATGATCTATTACAGTGTGATCATTAGTGGCAGAATGATCTATTCTGCTGCATCAGGCACCAGTATCTAGAAACCCTGCTTGATCCACACCTGAGTCATATTTATGAAGGTCAGTCTCTCAACATTTTGGGAGGATGGGTGAGTTCTCTTAGGGGTAACTACCGTATTTTTCGCCGTATAAGATGCACTTCCCCACCCCCCCAAAAGTGGGGGGAAAATAGCAGTGCGTCTTATACGGCGAATGTAGCTGATTTTGCCTTGTTTTCAATGATACACCCGCCGCGATGCCGTGCGGCGGGTGTATCAGCTGTGAGGGAGGAGGGGCTGGGGGCGGCATCTGCATTTATAATGACAGCGGGGCCCGTGCAGTGACTGTATTCTACTACACGTGCCCCGCTTACTGTATAATCATATCCCTAATAGTTAATTGTTGTATGCATGTAAAAGCATAATGAGCGTTAATGAGCGCTGTGTATTACTCACAATTAGAAGCGCTCGCCGTTCGGAGTAGAGAGGAGGGAGGAGGCAGGCCGGGAGGACGGGCGCTGGCAGTGTGAGTCATACGTCACGCGCCTGCGCCGCCCACTTTATGAATGAAGCAGGCGGCGTGGGCGCATGACGTATGACTCACACTGCCAGCGCCCGTCCTCCCGGCCTGCCTCCTCCCTCCTCTCTGCTCCGAACGGCGAGCGCTTCTAATTGTAAGTAATACACAGCGTTCATTAACGCTCATTATGCTTTCACATGCATACAACAATTAACTATTAGGGATATGATTATACAGTAAGCGGGGCCCGTGTAGTAGAATACAGTCACTGCACGGGCCCCAGCTGTCATTATTAAAGCAGATGCGACCCCCACCCCCATTATAAAAGCAGATGCGACCCCCACACTTATGGAGGGGATCTGTGGATGACACATAGCATAAGATGCTATATATGTGTCATCCACAGATCCCCCCCATAACTGTCATACACAGATCCTCATCCTCATAACAGTGCCATCCAGAGAGGATCCCCCATAAGTGTCACCCACAGATCCCCCATAACAGTGCGTCACTCACAGATCCCCCATAACAATGCGTCACTCACAGATCCCCCATAACAGTGCGTCATCCACAGATTCCCCATAACAGTGCGTCATCCACAGATCCCCATAACAGTGCGTCACTCACAGATCCCCCATAACAGTGCGTCATCCACAGATCCCCATAACAGTGCGTCACTCACAGATCCCCCATAACAGTGCATCACCCACAGATCCCCCATAACAGTGCGTCACCCACAGATCCCCCATAACAGTGCGTCACCCACAGATCCCCCATAACAGTGCGTCACCCACAGATCCCCCATAACAGTGCGTCACCCACAGATCCCCCATAACAATGTGTCATCCACAGATCCCCCATGACAGTGCGTCATCCACAGATCCCCCATAACAGTGCGTCACTCACAGATCCCCCATAACAGTGTGTCATCCACAGATCCTCCATAACAGTGCGTCACCCACAGACCATAATTAGTTCAAAAACCACCAAAAGCACACCTTTTGGTTCGAAATATTTTTTTTCTTATTTTCTTCCTCAAAAACCTAGGTGCGTCTTATGGGCCGGTGCGTCTTATAGGGCGAAAAATACGGTATGCCCCCCTCCGCACTGAACATATGTTCTGATGTCACACTAATGGCCAGGCAGGAAAGCATGCCCATGGCAAACTCGGACAGTAATTGCAATGTAGCGTGAGCACAGAGGGTCCCCCCATTTAGACCTTCCTGAGGATTGGCAATGGTGTTTGGAGGCATAAAAATAAAACTCACCTCACACTTGCTGCTGACTGGATGAGCAGGACAATACATAAGCGCCAGTCTGATGACATTGGGCAGTTTCTGTTGCTTCCAGTCAATGCTGCGAAAGGTCATCACACTGTCCTGCACATCCAGTGAGCAGTGAGTGTTCCCCACAGGACGATCTAATAGATGAGGTGAGTTTTATTTATTTATTTTTTAACACAAGCAGAAGATGGGGCCAAAGGCTCTATTAATGAGCACTCCACAATGGAATCGCTCATTAGCAATAGTGCACAGGTGGCAACCCTATGCATGGCCCACACAGAGCCGTGTACCCACAGAGAGGGCTCTGAGTGCACCGTCTAGCACGCGGGCCATAGGTTCGACACCACTGCCTTAAAGGGTGCAACAAGAAATAATCAGAAGACACTGAAGTACAATGGAAACAGTTCAACTTCAGTAATATAAAGCACTGAAGCTTGGTGGTATAGGCTATACTATAGGCTCAGATGCTTGTAACTTTTTAAACAACTTACATATATAGAGCCTTTAGATCCTGACCATTGTGATAGCACTATATACAGTTGAAAGAAAAAGTATGTCAACCCTTTGGAATGATATGGATTTCTGCATAAATTGGTCATAAAATGTGATCTGATCTTCATCTAAGTCACAACAATAGACAATCACAGTCTGCTTAAACTAATAACACACAAATAATTAAATGTTACCATGTTTTTATTGAACACACCTTGTAAACATTCACAGTACAGGTGGAAAAAGTATGTGAACCCCTAGACTAATGACATCTCCAAGAGCTAATTGGAGTGAGGTGTCAGCCAACTGGAGTCCAATCAATGAGATGAGATTGAAGGTGTTGGTTACAGCTGCCCTGCCCTATAATAAACACACACCAGTTCTGGGTTTGTTTTTCTCAAGAAGCATTGCCTGATGTGAATGATGCCTCGCACCAAAGAGCTCTCATAAGACCTATGATTAAGAATTGTTGACTGGCATAAAGCTGGAAAGGGTTATAAAAGTATCTCCAAAAGCCTTGCTGTTCAGTCCACGGTAAGACAATAAATGGACTTTCTCTATAAATGGAGAAAGTTCAGCACTGCTGCTACTCTCCCTAGGAGTGGCCGTCCTATAAAGATGACTGCAAGAGCACAGCGCAGACTGCTCAATGAGGTGAAGAATAATCCTAGAGTGTCAGCTAAAGACTTACAAAAGTCTCTTACATATGCTAACATCCCTGTTAGCGAATCTACTATATGTAAAACACTAAACAAAAATTGATTTCATTAGAGGATAACACAGAGGAAGCCACTGCTGTCCAAAAAAAAAACATTGCTGCACGTTTACAGTTTGCACAAGAGCACCTGGATGTTCCACAGCAGTACTGGCAAAATATTTTGTGGACAGATGAAACCTAAGATGAGTTCATTGGAAGAAACACACAACACTTTGTGTGGAGGCACAGCACACCAACATCAAAACCTCACCCAACTGTGAAGTGTGGTGGTGGGGGCATCATGGTTTGGGGCTGCTTTGCTGCGTCAGGGCCTGGACGGATTGCTATCATCGAAGGAAAAATTAATTCCCAAGTTTATCAAGACATTTTGCAGGAGAACTTAGGGCATCTGTCCACCAGCTGAAGCTCAACAGAAGATGGGTGTTGCAACAGGACAACGACCCTAAGCATAGAAGTAAATCAACAACAGAATGGCTTAAAGAGAAGAAAATACGCCTTCTGGAGTGGGCTAGTCAGAGTCCTGACCTCAACCCAATTGAGATGCTGTGGGATGACCTCAAGAAAGCGATTCACACCAGACATCACAAGAATATTGCTGAACTGAAACAGTTCTGTAAAGAGGAATGGTCAAGAATTACTCCTGACCGTTGTGCACATCTGATCTGCAACTACAGGAAATGTTTGGTTGAAGTTATTGCTGCCAAAGGAGGTTCAACCAGTTATTAAATCCAAGGGTTCACATACTTTTTCCACCTGCACTGTGAATGTTTACATGGTGTGTTCAATAAAAACATGGTAACATTTAATTCTTTGTGTGTTATTAGTTTAAGCAGACTGTGATTGTCTATTGTGTGCGTTGTGACTTAGATGAAGATCAGATCACATTTTATGACCAATTTGTGCAGGAATCCATATCATTCCAAAGGGTTCACATACTTTTTCTTGCAACTGTATATAGGTCTGAGTCTCACTTAATAGCTGCACCATGGGGGATGTTCCTCACACTTGATCACAGTTTAGATAGTCATGCTAAGATGTGCCACTTAGCCTAAGGGTAGGAACACGGTCGTGATGCGGTCATTATGCAGTTTGGAACCGCTGCATCTCATTTTCCAGTAGAAGTCAATGGGAAAATAGGTTTCTGAGTTGGGCCTGGCAACAAAATTGTGATGACTGTACCTGATTTACCGCAAAGAAAACATGTCCTGCTGCCTCTGGCTGCTAACTGCATGAGATATAGAGTTGAGTAGTCACTTGCGGTATTTGCTTTACACAGGTATTATTTTATAAAATTGCGCAGAATGGAGGGCACTCAGATGGCTGGGTATATATAAGGAGTCAGATATAGTACATAACTTATAACTTGTTATTTATTGTTAGCATATAAAATTGGTCATATATAGAGTTGAGCGGACACCTGGATGTTTGGGTTCGAGAAGTTCGGCCGAACTTCCCGGAAATGTTCGGGTTCGGGATCCGAACCCGATCCGAACTTCGTCCCGAACCCGAACCCCATTGAAGTCAATGGGTACCCGAACTTTTCGGCACTAAAAAGGCTGTAAAACAGCCCAGGAAAGGGCTAGAGGGCTGCAAAAGGCAGCAACATGTAGGTAAATCCCCTGCACACAAATGTGGATAGGGAAATGAATAAAAATAAAAATAAAATAAATAAAAATTAACCAATATCAATTGGAGAGAGGTCCCATAGCAGAGAATCAGGCTTCACGTCAGCCACCACTGCAACAGTCCATTGTCAGATATTTAGGCCCAGCACCCAGGCAGAGGAGAGAGGTCCCGTAACAGAGAATCTGGCTTCATGTCAGCAGAGAATCAGTCTGCATGTCATAGCAGAGAATCAGGCTTCACGTCAGCCACCAGTGCAACAGTCCATTGTCATATATTTAGGCCCAGCACCCAGGCAGAGGAGAGAGGTCCCGTAACAGAGAATCTGGCTTCATGTCAGCAGAGAATTAGTCTGCATGTCATAGCAGAGAATCAGGCTTCACGTCACCCAACACTGGAACAGTCCATTGGCATATATTTAGGCCCAGCACACAGGCAGAGGAGAGAGGTCCCGTAACAGAGAATCTGTCTTCATGTCAGCAGAGAATCAGTCTGCATGTCATAGCAGAGAATCAGGCTTCACGTCAGCCACCACTGCAACAGTCCATTGGCATATATTTAGGCCCAGCACACAGGCAGAGGAGAGAGGTCCCGTAACAGAGAATCTGTCTTCATGTCAGCAAAGAATCAGTCTGCATGTCATAGCAGAGAATCAGGCTTCATGTCAGCCACCACTGCAACAGTCCATTGTCATATATTTAGGCCCAGCACCCAGGCAGAGGAGAGAGGTCCCGTAACAGAGAATCTGGCTTCATGTCAGCAGAGAATTAGTCTGCATGTCATAGCAGAGAATCAGGCTTCACGTCACCCAACATTGGAACAGTCCATTGGCATATATTTAGGCCCAGCACACAGGCAGAGGAGAGAGGTCCCGTAACAGAGAATCAGTCTGCATGTTATAGCAGAGAATCAGGCTTCACGTCAGCCACCACTGCAACAGTCCATTGGCATATATTAAGGCCCAGCACACAGGCAAAGGAGAGAGGTCCCGTAACAGAGAATATGTCTTCATGTCAGCAGAGAAACAGTCTGCATGTCATAGCAGAGAATCAGACTTCACGTCACCCAAAATTGGAAAAGTCCATTGGCATATATTTAGGCCCAGCACACAGGCAGAGGAGAGAGGTCCCGTAACAGAGAATCTGTCTTCATGTCAGCAGAGAATCAGTCTGCATGTCATAGCAGAGAATCAGGCTTCACGTCAGCCACCACTGCAACAGTCCATTGGCATATATTAAGGCCCAGCACACAGGCAGAGGAGAGAGGTCCCGTAACAGAGAATCTGTCTTCATGTCAGCAGAGAATCAGTCTGCATGTCATAGCAGAGAATAAGACTTCACGTCACCCAACATTGGAACAGTCCATTGGCATATATTTAGGCCCAGCACACAGGCAGAGGAGAGAGGTCCCGTAACAGAGAATCTGTCTTCATGTCAGCAGAGAATCAGTCTGCATGTCATAGAAGAGAATCAGGCTTCATGTCAGCCACCACTGCAACAGTCCATTGTCAGATATTTAGGCCCAGCACCCAGGCAGAGGAGAGAGGTCCCGTAACAGAGAATCTGGCTTCATGTCAGCAGAGAATTATTCTGCATGTCATAGCACAGAATCAGGCTTCACGTCATCCAACATTGGAACAGTCCATTGGCATATATTTAGGCCCAGCACACAGGCAGAGGAGAGAGGTCCCGTAACAGAGAATCTGTCTTCGTGTCAGCAGAGAATCAGTCTGCATGTCATAGCAGAGAATCAGGCTTCACGTCAGCCACCACTGCAACAGTCCATTGGCATATATTAAGGCCCAGCACAAAGGCAGAAGAGAGAGGTCCCGTAACAGACAATCTGTCTTCATGTCAGCAGAGAATCAGTCTGCATGTCATAGCAGAGAATCAGGCTTCATGTCAGCCACCACTGCAACAGTCCATTGTCAGATATTTAGGCCCAGCACCCAGGCAGAGGAGAGAGGTCCCATAGCAGAGAATCTGGCTTCATGTCAGCAGAGAATTAGTCTGCATGTCATAGCAGAGAATCAGGCTTCACGTCACCCAACATTGGAACAGTCCATTGGCATATATTTAGGCCCCGGCACCCAGACAGAGGAGAGAGGTCCCGTAACAGACAATCTGTCATCATGTCAGCAGAGAATTAGTCTGCATGTCATAGCAGAGAATCAGGCTTCACGTCAGCCACCACTGCAACAGTCCATTGGCATATATTTAGGCCCAGCACACAGGCAGAGGAGAGAGGTCCCGTAACAGAGAATCTGTCTTTATGTCAGCAGAGAATTAGTCTGCATGTCATAGCAGAGAATCAGGCTTTACGTCAGCCACCACTGCAACAGTCCATTGTCAGATATTTAGGCCCAGCACCCAGGCAGAGGAGAGAGGTCGCGTAACAGAGAATCTGTCTTCATGTCAGCAGAGAATCAGTCTGCATGTCATAGCAGAGAATCAGGCTTCATGTCAGCCACCACTGCAACAGTCCATTGTCAGATATTTAGGCCCAGCACCCAGGCAGAGGAGAGAGGTCCTGTAACAGAGAATCTGGCTTCATGTCAGCAGAGAATCAGTCTGCATGTCATAGCAGAGAATCAGGCTTCATGTCAGCCACCACTGCAACAGTCCATTGTCAGATATTTAGGCCCAGCACCCAGGCAGAGGAGAGAGGTCCCGTAACAGAGAATCTGGCTTTATGTCAGCAGAGAATCAGTCTGCATTTCATAGCAGAGAATCAGGCTTCACGTCACCCAACATTGGAAAAGTCCATTGGCATATATTTAGGCCCCGTCACCCAGACAGAGGAGAGGTTCATTCAACTTTGGGTAGCCTCGCAATATAATGGTAAAATGAAAATAAAAATAGGATTGAATGAGGAAGTGCCCTGGAGTACAATAATATATGGTTAAGGGGAGGTAGTTAATGTCTAATCTGGACAAGGGACGGACAGGTCCTGTGGGATCCATGCCTGGTTCATTTTTATGAACGTCAGCTTGTCCACATTGGCTGTAGACAGGCGGCTGCGTTTGTCTGTAATGACGCCCCCTGCCGTGCTGAATATACGTTCAGACAAAACGCTGGCCGCCGTGCAGGCCAGCACCTCCAAGGCATAAAAGGCTAGCTCTGGCCATGTGGACAATTTAGAGACCCAGAAGTTGAATGGGGCCGAACCATCAGTCAGTACGTGGAGGGGTGTGCACACGTACTGTTCCACCATGTTAGTGAAATGTTGCCTCCTGCTAACACGGTGCGTATCAGGTGGTGGTGCAGTTAGCTGTGGCGTGTTGACAAAACTTTTCCACATCTCTGCCATGCTAACCCTGCCCTCAGAGGAGCTGGCCGTGACACAGCTGCCTTGGCGACCTCTTGCTCCTCCTCTGCCTTGGCCTTGGGCTTCCACTTGTTCCCCTGTGACATTTGGGAATGCTCTCAGTAGCGCATCTACCAACGTGCGCTTGTACTCGCGCATCTTCCTATCATGCTCCAGTGCAGGAAGTAAGGTGGGCACATTGTCTTTGTAGCGTGGATCCAGCAGGGTGGCAACCCAGTAGTCCGCACACGTTAAAATGTGGGCAACTCTGCTGTCATTGCGCATGCACTGCAGCATGTAGTCGCTCATGTGTGCCAGGCTGCCCAAGGGTAAGGACAAGCTGTCCTCGGTGGGAGGCGTATCGTCATCGTCCTGCCTTTCCCCCCAGCCACGCACCAGTGATGGGCCCGAGCTGCGTTGGGTGCCACCCCGCTGTGACCATGCTTCATCCTCATCCTCCTCCACCTCCTCCTCATCCTCGTCCTCCTCGTCCTCCAGTAGTGGGCCCTGGCTGGCCACATTTGTACCTGGCCTCTGCTGTTGCAAAATACCTCCCTCTGAGTCACTTCGAAGAGACTGGCCTGAAAGTGCTAAAAATGACCCCTCTTCCTCCTCCTCCTCCTCCTCCTGGGCCACCTCCTCTTCCATCATCGCCCTAAGTGTTTTCTCAAGGAGACATAGAAGTGGTATTGTAACGCTGATAACGGCGTCATCGCCACTGGCGATGTTGGTGGAGTACTCGAAACAGCGCAACAGGGCACACAGGTCTCGCATGGAGGCCCAGTCATTGGTGGTGAAGTGGTGATGTTCCGCAGTGCGACTGACCCGTGCGTGCTGCAGCTGAAACTCCACTATGGCCTGCTGCTGCTCGCACAGTCTGTCCAGCATGTGCAAGGTGGAGTTCCACCTGGTGGGCACGTCGCATATGAGGTGGTGAGCGGGAAGGCCCGAAGTTACGCTGTAGCGCAGACAGGCGAGCAGTGGCAGGATGTGAATGCTGGAAGCGCGAACAGACGGCCCGCACTTTATGCAGCAGCTCTGACATGTCGGGGTAGTTGTGAATGAACTTCTGCACCACCAAATTCAGCACATGCGCCAGGCAAGGGATGTGCGTCAAACTGGCTAGTCCCAGAGCTGCAACGAGATTTCGCCCATTATCGCACACCACCAGGCCGGGCTTGAGGCTTACCGGCAGCAACCACTCGTCGGTCTGTTGTTCTATACCACACCACAACTCCTGTGCGGTGTGGGGCCTGTCCCCCAAACATATGAGTTTCAGAATGGCCTGCTGACGTTTACCCCGGGCTGTGCTGAAGTTGGTGGTGAAGGTGTGTGGCTGACTGGATGAGCAGGTGGAAGAAGAGGAGGAGGAAGCCGAGAAGGAGGAGGTGGCAACAGGAGACAAAGAATGTTGCCCTGCGATCCTTGGCGGCGGAAGGACGTGCGCCAAACAGCTCTCCGCCTGGGGCCCAGCTGCCACTACATTTACCCAGTGTGCAGTTAGGGAGATATAGCGTCCCTGGCCGTGCTTACTGGTCCACGTATCTGTGGTTAGGTGGACCTTTCTACAGATGGCGTTGCGCAGTGCACACTTGATTTTATCGGATACTTGGTTGTGCAGGGAAGGCACGGTTCTCTTGGAGAAGTAGTGGCGGCTGGGAACAACATACTGTGGGACAGCAAGCGACATGAGCTGTTTGAAGCTGTCTGTGTCCACCAGCCTAAATGACAGCATTTCATAGGCCAGTAGTTTAGAAATGCTGGCATTCAGGGCCAGGGATCGAGGGTGGCTAGGTGGGAATTTAAGCTTTCTCTCAAATGTTTGTGAGATGGAGAGCTGAACGCTGCCGTGTGACATGGTTGAGATGCTTGGTGACGGAGGTGGTGGTGGTGTTGGTGGTACATCCCGTTTGCTGGGCGGCAGGTGCTAACGTTCCTCCAGAGGTGGAGGAAGAGGCCGAGGCGGCAGCAGCAGAAGAGGCCGAGGCGGCAGCAGCAGAAGAGGTAGTAGGGGAAGCCTGAGTGACTTCCTTGTTTTTAAGGTGTTTACTCCACTGCAGTTCATGCTTTGCATGCAGGTGCCTGGTGATGCAGGTTGGCCCAATGTATTGTATTCAAATTCAGCGGGATATAAATTTGAGGCCTAGTATTTAGGCGCTGGGTGACCGGTATGGATTTAGTGACAGAATTAGACTTGGAAATGCACAGAAGCGTGTGTGTGAAGTTATTCTGAATGACCCTATGTGCACCTTCAATATTATATACCCTTTTAGGGATAGATTTCAAATAGCTCTGATATAGCAGAAACCACTAAATTATGAAATTGCTAAATTGGGAATTGTATTTCAACCCAGAACAAGAAATGTGCTTGAACGGACACTAAATAACTCGCCCAGCTACAGCACTAGGGACAGATTTAGCTGGATATAAATTTGAGGCCTAGTATTTAGGCGCTGGGTGACAGGTATGGGTTTAGTGCCAGAATTAGACTTGGAAATACACAGTAGCGGGTGTGTGTGAAGTTATTCTGAATGACCCTATGTGCACCTTGAATATTATATACCCTTTTAGGGATAGATTTCAAATAGCTCTGATACAGCAGAAACCACTAAATTATGAAATTGCTAAATTGGGAATTGTATTTCAATCCAGAACAAAAACTGTGCTTGGACGGATACTAAATAACTTGCCCAGCCACAACAGCACAGCAGTAACGACAGATTTAGCAGGATATAAATTTGAGGCCTAGTATTTAGGCGCTCGGTGACAGGTATACGTTTACTGACAGAATTTGACTTGGAAATGCACTGTAGCATGTGTGTGAAGTCATTCAGAATGACCCTATGTGCACCTTGAATATGATATACCCTTTTAGGGATAGATTTCAAATAGCTCTGATACAGCAGAAACCACTAAATTATGAAATTGCTAAATTGGGAATTGTATTTCAACCCAGAACAAAAACTGTGCTTTGACGGACACTAAATAACTTGCCCAGCCACAACAGTATAGCAGTAACGACAGATTTAGCAGGATATAAATTTGAGGCCTAGTATTTAGGCGCTGGGTGACAGGTATACGTTTACTGACAGAATTAGACTTGGAAATGCACTGTAGCGTGTGTGTGAAGTTATTTAGAATGACCCTATGTGCACCTTGAATATTATATACCCTTTTAGGGATAGATTTCAAATAGCTCTGATACAGCAGAAACTACTAAATTATGAAATTGCTAAATTGGGAATTGTATTTCAATCCAGAACAAAAACTGCTTGGACGGATACTAAATAACTTGCCAAGCCACAACAGTACAGCAGTAACGACAGATTTAGCAGGATATAAATTTGAGGCCTAGTATTTAGGCGCTGGGTGACAGGTATACGTTTACTGACAGAATTAGACTTGGAAATGCACAGTAGCGGGTGTGTGAAGTTATTCTGAATGACCCTATGTGCACCTTGAATATGATATACCCTTTTAGGGATAGATTTCAAATAGCTCTGATACAGCAGAAACCACTAAATTATGAAATTGCTAAATTGGGAATTGTATTTCAACCCAGAACAAAAACTGTGCTTTGACGGACACTAAATAACTTGCCCAGCCACAACAGTACAGCAGTAACGACAGATTTAGCAGGATATAAATTTGAGGCCTAGTATTTAGGCACTGGGTGACAAGTATAGGTTTACTGACAGAATTAGACTTGGAAATGCACAGTAGCGGGTGTGTGAAGTTATTCTGAATGACCCTATGTGCACCTTGAATATGATATACCCTTTTAGGGATAGATTTCAAATAGCTCTGATACAGCAGAATCCACTAAATTATGAAATTGCTAAATTGGGAATTGTATTTCAACCCAGAACAAAAACTGTGCTTGGACGGACACTAAATAACTTGCCCAGCCACAGCAATAACCACAGATTTAGCAGGATATAAATTTGAGGCCTAGTATTTAGGCGCTGGGTGACAGGTATAGGTTTACTGACAGAATTAGACTTGGAAATGCACAGTAGCGGGTGTGTGAAGTTATTCTGAATGACCCTATGTGCACCTTGTATATGATATACCCTTTTAGGGATAGATTTCAAATAGCTCTGATACAGCAGAAACCACTAAATTATTAAATTGCTAAATTGGGAATTGTATTTCAACCCAGAACAAAAACTGTGCTTTGACGGACACTAAATAACTTGACCAGCCACAACAGTACAGCAGTAACGACAGATTTAGCAGGATATAAATTTGAGGCCCAGTATTTAGGCGCTAGGTGACAGGTATAGGTTTACTGACAGAATTAGACTTGGAAATGCACAGCAGCGGGTGTGTGAAGTTATTCTGAATGACCCTATGTGCACCTTGAATATGATATACCCTTTTAGGGATAGATTTCAAATAGCTCTGATACAGCAGAAACCACTAAATTATGAAATTGCTAAATTGGGAATTGTATTTCAACCCAGAACAAAAACTGTGCTTGGGCGGACACTAAATAACTTGCCCAGCCACAGCAATAACCACAGATTTAGCTGGATATAAATTTGAGGCCTAGTATTTAGGCGCTGGGTGACAGGTATAGGTTTACTGACAGAATTAGACTTGGAAATGCACAGTAGCGGGTGTGTGAAGTTATTCTGAATGACCCTATGTGCACCTTGAATATGATATACCCTTTTAGGGATAGATTTCAAATAGCTCTGATACAGCAGAAACCACTAAATTATGAAATTGCTAAATTGGGAATTGTATTTCAACCCAGAACAAAAACTGTGCTTGGACGGACACTAAATAACTTGCCCAGCCACAGCAATAACCACAGATTTAGCAGGATATAAATTTGAGGCCTAATTGTCATGGTCTTACCTTCTTACTGTTCTCCTTCGTTTGACATGTGCTGGCGGCCATCTTGGTTTCTGGGTTTCTTGTAGCCTCCCACCCTGCGGCTTCTCCTTCCCACTGGGAGGAGCTGGATGCCTAGCTCATATATATAGGAGGTCTGTGGCTTCAGTTCCTTGCTTGGTCCTCCTGTGTTCACATGCTTCTAAGACTGCTGCTGCTTCTGGTTCCTGATCCTGGCCTCGTCTGACTACTCCGTTGGTTCCTGATCCTGGCTTCGTCTGACTACCCCGTTGGTTCCTGATCCTGGCTTCGTCTGACTACCCTTCTGGTTCCTGACCTCTGTCTACGCAAGACCCTGCTTCGGTTTAGCCATCCGTTTGGACTTTTGCTTACGGCTTGCTTTTCAATAAAGCCTTCTTATTTTCCACTATCTCTTGTTGTACGTCTGGTTCATGGTTCCATGACAGTATTTAGGCGCTGGGTGACAGGTATAGGTTTACTGACAGAATTAGACTTGGAAATGCACAGTAGCGGGTGTGTGAAGTTATTCTGAATGACCCTATGTGCACCTTGAATATGATATACCCTTTTAGGGATAGAATTCAAATAGCTCTGATACAGCAGAAGCCACTTAATTATGAAATTGCTAAATTGGGAATTGTATATCAACCCAGAACAAAAAATGTGCTTTGACGGACACTAAATAACTTGACCAGCCACAACAGTACAGCAGTAACGACAGATTTAGCAGGATATAAATTTGAGGCCCAGTATTTAGGCGCTGGGTGACAGGTATAGGTTTACTGACAGAATAAGACTTGGAAATGCACAGTAGCGGGTGTGTGAAGTTATTCTGAATGACCCTATGTGCACCTTGAATATGATATACCCTTTTAGGGATAGATTTCAAATAGCTCTGATACAGCAGAAACCACTAAATTATGAAATTGCTAAATTGGGAATTGTATTTCAACCCAGAACAAAAACTGTGCTTGGACGGATACTAAATAACTTGCCCAGCCACAGCAATAACCACAGATTTAGCTGGATATAAATTTGAGGCCTAGTATTTAGGCGCTGGGTGACAGGTATAGGTTTACTGACAGAATTAGACTTGGAAATGCACAGTAGCGGGTGTGTGAAGTTATTCTGAATGACCCTATGTGCACCTTGAATATGATATACCCTTTTAGGGATAGATTTCAAATAGCTCTGATACAGCAGAAACCACTAAATTATGAAATTGCTAAATTGGGAATTGTATTTCAACCCAGAACAAAAACTGTGCTTGGACGGACACTAAATAACTTGCCCAGCCACAGCAATAACCACAGATTTAGCAGGATATAAATTTGAGGCCTAGTATTTAGGCGCTGGGTGACAGGTATAGGTTTACTGACAGAATTAGACTTGGAAATGCACAGTAGCGGGTGTGTGAAGTTATTCTGAATGACCCTATGTGCACCTTGAATATGATATACCCTTTTAGGGATAGAATTCAAATAGCTCTGATACAGCAGAAACCACTAAATTATGAAATTGCTAAATTGGGAATTGTATATCAACCCAGAACAAAAAATGTGCTTTGACGGACACTAAATAACTTGACCAGCCACAACAGTACAGCAGTAACGACAGATTTAGCAGGATATAAATTTGAGGCCCAGTATTTAGGCGCTGGGTGACAGGTATAGGTTTACTGACAGAATTAGACTTGGAAATGCACAGTAGCGGGTGTGTGAAGTTATTCTGAATGACCCTATGTGCACCTTGAATATGATATACCCTTTTAGGGATAGATTTCAAATAGCTCTGATACAGCAGAAACCACTAAATTATGAAATTGCTAAATTGGGAATTGTATTTCAACCCAGAACAAAAACTGTGCTTGGACGGACACTAAATAACTTGCCCAGCCACAGCAATAACCACAGATTTAGCTGGATATAAATTTGAGGCCTAGTATTTAGGCGCTGGGTGACAGGTATAGGTTTACTGACAGAATTAGACTTGGAAATGCACAGTAGCGAGTGTGTGAAGTTATTCTGAATGACCCTATGTGCACCTTGAATATGATATACCCTTTTAGGGATAGAATTCAAATAGCTCTGATACAGCAGAAACCACTAAATTATGAAATTGCTAAATTGGGAATTGTATATCAACCCAGAACAAAAAATGTGCTTTGACGGACACTAAATAACTTGACCAGCCACACCAGTAACGACAGATTTAGCTGGATATAAACTTGAGGCCTAGTATTTAGGCACTGAGTGACAGGTATACGTTTACTGACAGAATTAGACTGGGATATGGCCAAAAAATAACCACACTATTAATGGTTAAATGCACTTGGTGTGACAGCTTGACCAACCACACTACTGAGGGTTAAATGCACTTGGTGACAGGCGCAGCTTGCCCCTGATGTAGTATATGGCCAAAAAATAAACAGACTATTGCTGGTTAAATGCACTTGGTGTGACAGCTTCACCCTGATGTAGGCTTTAGCCAAAAAACAACCACACCATTGAGGGTTAAATGCACTTGGTCGCAGCTTGTGCTGGCGCACCACAAGACACAAAATGGCCGCCGATCACCCCAGAAAAAAGTGACTGACAAACGGTCTGGGCAGCCTAAAAAGAGTGAGCAATTGAGTATCAGCAGCTCAATGATCCACAGCTGCAGATCGATCAATTAATCAAGTCCTTTGGAGGAGTTAATCTGCCTAATCTCACCCTACTGTCGCAGCCGCAACCTCTCCCTATGCTGATCAGAGCAGAGTGACGGGCGGCGCTATGTGACTCCAGCTTAAATAGAGGCTGGGTCACATGGTGCTCTGGCCAATCACAGCCATGCCAATAGTAGGCATGGCTGTGATGGCCTCTTGGGGCAAGTATTATGACGCTTGTTGATTGGATGCTTTGCAGCCTTTCAAAAAGCGCCAAGAAAGCGACGAACACCGAACCCGAACCCGGACTTTTACGAAAATGTCCGGGTTCGGGTCCGTGTCACGGACACCCCAAAATTCGGTACGAACCCGAACTATACAGTTCGGGTTCGCTCATCCCTAGTCATATAGTGTTAAAACCACTCAATCATTCAATAGTAGTAGTGTGATGGTCACAAGATGGAATGAATATATCCTGTATAACTCACAGCTAGATAAAATTTTAGGTTGTATAACATATACACATTAAAAAGGAGGACTTGCTTATGCAGGAGATCAGTCTGCATACAAGTCCTAAAAAGATTTGTAGACGTGCACGGTATATTAAAATAAAAATAAAAATCGTGCTGATGTAAGTTCGTTTGTATCCCAGGGGAGCAGTCACTTTACAAAAAGAAAAAGGAGAGGGAGAGAAGGAACAGTCTTACCCCGTACAGCTGGATCCAGAGAGCTGTTGTAAAGGGGTACCTGTGTTGGCGATAGTCCGATCCTGTGTAGAGTTGGTGCGCACGTGGTCCTCAGCGTCCTCGGCGTGTTCTTCTTTCGCGGCTTCCAAAGTCTATGTTGTCTTACTCGTATTCCAGGAAATGACGATTCCGTATGACCGGAGGTGACGATCTTTTGTGTCAATCGATAAGCCGATTTTTTTTCCAGCGGATTATGATTTATTTGGATGTTTGTCTGTAATTTGTAAGACGGGTATCTCTCAGTTTATTCAAAATCCATATGCTATCCTTTAAACCAAACGCGTTTCGGTGCACTCTTGCACCTTCATCAGTGGTGGATAGCGCTGCTGATCTCCTTCCTTTTTATAGGGGAGGGATCATTGGGATATCTGGGTTGGACTGAAACTGTGGATGTGTCATAGATGTGTCTCTCTTCACCTATGAGGCAACACATACACGCCCTCAGTCTCACCAGCCTATGGCTAGATTGCAGCAGGTATTTAAAGGCGTTTCCTACAAAAGGAAGATGCCTGAGCAACCTCATGGTTTTAAATTGTCTATCTCACAAGTTCTAAGGTGTTTCTCTTGTCTGCTTCGCTGTGTACTGGACCCTGCTTATTGAACTCCTGGACTTTGCCTGTTTGCTGCCTGCCTCTGTCCTTGGACTTCGTTTATGAACTTTGCCTGTTTGCCGCCTACCCCTGACCTCGGATCTCATTTATGGACTTTGTTTACCGCCTACTTCTGACCTCGGACTTTGCTTACTGACTCCGATTGATTGCCGCCTGTCCAGTCCCAGAACCTCCTGGTCACACAAGTCCCCTCGGTGGTTTCACCAAGTACTCTGACCCACTGGTCAGTTGCCACTGACTCAGGGACTGCTCTGGAGTAGCCCCTGGCAACTACTCTAACGGCCCAAGCCTATCCTCACCATCAGAGGCTCTAGTGAAGACCAGGTAGTGGCTTAGTTACCCCCCTCCAGAGTATACCCAGTCAGTAGCGCAGTGGGTCCACACCCACTTGCATAACATTGACCTACGACTGAGACCAAGCTTTCTGACACCATGTATCAGATTTTGTTCCAGAATGCCTTGATAGTCTTGAGATTTCATTATACCCTGCACAGATTCAAGACACCCTGTGCTAGATGCAGCAAAGCAGTCCCAAAACATAACTGCAGTAGGCAGGCTTGGTTTGTGCTGTAATTAAACAGATGTGCACACCATAGGGTAATTCTGCATAAACAGGAAAGTATGAAATAAATTGCAAACTAGAAAGTGGTGGTCTGCAGCCACAGGAAAAAATAAAGCTTCTTATCGGAGATGCCTGGAAGAAATCCCCAAGAAGGTATGTATTTGCACGGTGCAAAAGACCACCCACATGTATGCAGTCTCTTGTACCTGATGAAGGGGAGTGATTCCCCGAAATGCATTGTATTGCTTTAATAAAATACCTTACTCCTGATCCTGGTGACCTGTGGATGGTCTTTTGCGCCGTGGGACATTCTATCTCTGCAAAAACCAAAACATAACTGAGCCGCCTCCATGTTTCAGATTAAGTACAATAAGTATAATAACTGATATATGCCACTTTTGTGGTGTATATCAGTCATTTTGACACATGCCATTTTGCAACAAAATCTGTGAATTTTCCTTGCCCGACAGGTTGAGAAAAGGAGGTGTGGTGTGGGTGTGGAAGAGGACAGGCCAGCAGGCCTGTCTCATTCATAATTTTCTACATTAGTTTTTGGTATGGAAAATGTCTTAGGCTGAACAGAGGCAAACGGATGCATTCTGAGCAGATCCTTTTCCATTCAGAATGCATTAGGGCAAAACTGATCAGTTTTGGACCGCTTTTGAGAGCCCTGAACGGATCTCACAAACAGAAAGCCAAAACAGCAGTGTGAAAGTAGCCTTTAGGCCCCATGCACACGGCCGTGTTTCACAGCCGTGTGCGGGCCGTGGAACCGCGGCCTGGATCCCTCCTGAGAGCAGGAGCGCACGGCGTCACTGGTTGCTATGACGCCGTGCGCTCCCTGCTGCCGGCACAGTACAGTAATACACTGGTATAGATCATACCAGTGTATTACTGTATAGCGGCGGCAGCAGGGAGCGCACGGCGTCATAGCAACCAGTGACGCCGTGCGCTCCTGCTCTCAGGAGGGATCCAGGCCGCGGTTCCACGGCCCGCACACGGCTGTGAAACACGGCCGTGTGCATGGGGCCTAAATCTGTGCCTGCTGGGGTAGATTTAAGTTTGTCGCACGGCCTGCTGGATGAAGCGCCAAAGTTATGTAGAGGCCAGCGCCTCCACATAACGTTGGCATTTCCTTAAGCAGTGCAAAGACAGTTAAGACCGGCGTGTAAATTGCCAGTGTTAATTAATGAGCCCCAATGTTCATTTCTTTGTATGCTTTATGTTTGCATTTGTGAACATAGAGCTGATGTGACTTCCCAAAAAGCTTCAGTTTTGTCTCATCTGTCCGAAGGACATTCTCCCAGAAGTTTTGTGGCTAGTCAATATTTGCATTTTGGCAAACTCCAGTCTTGCTTTTTTTTTTTCTTTCAACCATGGTTTCCTCCTGTGTGTTCCATGAAGTCCACTTTGGCTAAAACAGCGACAGATACCGTATACATTTCCTATAAATAGGCAGTAATGTTGCCACATGGACTAAAGCAAGGATTTTCTCAGGCCATGACAGTTAAAACAAAGAATAGATCATATTTACGGTATATGGATGAGCTCTAAGCATAACTCATGTCTGAACTAATTACCGTAATCATGACTGACAATCTGGTTGCTAGGAATATATTGTATAACAACAATCTTATCAATGGACATATAATTTCTAAGAATCTTTTTTTCATGATACTCATATATTTATCTACGTTAATGCAGTAATGCCACTGAATTGAGATTGAGAAAAATAAAGGATATAAAGTAAACCATTCCCTTTTTATTTCTTGGCCTAGTTCTTATCAGCCAGTTGAGGCCTCTTTTTTTCTTTTTTACTCCTTTCCCTCTCTAGCCTCTCCTGAAAGAACTTTGAAGCTGTTTTATGCTCACATTAAATTTGTACTCTGATTTGGACATGAATCAGCTTAGACATTTGTTCTGAAGAGGCCAAAGAATGGAAGGAGAATGCCGTTGGACAAACTGATGGATTTATCACAAAACAGCTTTCTGCAGCTGCTATGTAATGTGAAACTGCAAAGGTGCAAACTTTTTATAGAATCCTGTTACAAAAAATGTTTTTGTCCAAAACACTTCTTAATTAATAATATTTTTTCTTTTTTTAAATTGCTCCAACTGTATGCATAGCCTGTAATTTATTACAACTGGCTTGAATGCCTGCATGTTCAGCCAATATAATATTTCTGGCTCAATCAAGTAATTCTGTAACTGCAGATCCAAGAACACAGAAAAAAATGTAAAATAATAACAATGGCCCATATGGATTGTAGACTCTATAGCAAGTATTGGCTAGCCTATGCCTCATTAACACATGCGAGTTTGGTCAGTGATTTCCATCGCTGATTTTGAGCCAAAACCAGGTGTGGTTCTAAACACAGAACAGGTGCAGATATTCTCTTACATCTTATCTCCGTGGAGGCTCCAGTACTGGTTTTGGCTCACAATCACTGATGAAAATCACTGACCAAAACACTGATGTGTGAATGAGGCCTAAATAGGATCCATTAACATGCAAAATGTGGATCCATAAATAAATAAAAATACGGATGACGTCCTATTTTTGTATGCAAAACGGACAAGAATAGGACACGTTCTATCTTTTTTGCAGGACTACGGAATGGACATAAGGGTGCGAACAGCATATGCATTTTTTGCAGACCCATTGAAATGAAATCAGCAAAAAATGCAGATTGGATGTGGACTAATAATACGGTTGTGTGAATGGGGCCCTACTATGAGACAAAATGTGATACCAGAATTGTGGAGACATTTTGGCATAAAATTGCTCATGTTAGGTCATGTCCCCTTTTTTATAAAAGCCCACCCTTCCCACAATGTCTATCTCCTTTTGAGCAAATTAAGAAAAAATGTAGAAACCCAAAGTTGCACAAAAATTGCACTAATTTGCTACACGTTTTAAATAGAT
Source organism: Bufo gargarizans (assembly GCF_014858855.1). NCBI lineage: Eukaryota > Metazoa > Chordata > Amphibia > Anura > Bufonidae > Bufo > Bufo gargarizans. Next base: position 237,951,573 of record NC_058080.1, read on the forward strand.
TTTGGGCGCAGACACATTAGTGAATCTGGGAGTATATATATATATATATATATATATATATACATTCATTACAGGCCAAAAGTTTGGACACACCTTCTCATTCAAAGAGTTTTCTTTATTTTCATGACTCTGAAAATTGTAGATTCACACTGAAGGCATCAAAACTATGAATTAACACATGTGGAATTATATACATAACAAAAAAGTGTAAAACAACTGAAAATATATCATAGTCTAGGTTCTTCAAAGTAGCCACCTTTTGCTTTGATTACTGCTTTGCACACTCTTGGCATTCTCTTGATGAGCTTCAAGAGGCAGTCACCTGAAATGTATTTCACTTCACAGGTGTGCCCTGTCAGGTTTAATAAGTGGGATTTCTTGCCTTATAAATGGGGTTGGGACCATCAGTTGCGTTGTGGAGAAGTCAGGTTGATACACAGCCGATAGTCCTACTGAATAGACTGTTAGAATTTGTATTATGGCAAGAAAAAAGCAGCTAAGTAAAGAAAAACTAGTGGCCATCATTACTTTAAGAAATGAAGGTCAGTCAGTCCGAAAAATTGGCAAAACTTTAAAAATGTCCTCAAGCTCAGTCCCAAAAACCATCAAGTGCTACAAAGAAACTGGCTCACATGCGGACCGCCCCAGGAAAGGAAGACCAAGAGTCACCTCTGCTGCGGAGGATAAGTTCATCCGAGTCACCAGCCTCAGAAATCGCAGGTTAACAGCAGCTCAGATTAGAGACCAGGTCAATGCCACACAGAGTTCTAGCAGCAGACACATCTCTTGAACAACTGTTAAGAGGAGACTGAGTGAATCAGGCCTTCATGGTAGAATATCTGCTAGGAAACCACTGCTAAGGACAGGCAACAAGCAGAAGAGACTTGTTTGGGATAAAGAACACAAGGAATGGACATTAGACCAGTGGAAATCTGTGCTTTGGTCTGATGAGTCCAAATTTGAGATCTTTGGTTCCAACCACCGCGTCTTTGTGCGACGCAGAAAAGGTGAACGGATGGACTCTACATGCCTGGTTCCCACCGTGAAGCATGGAGGAGGAGGTGTGATGGTGTGGGGGTGCTTTGCTGGTGACACTGTTGGGGATTTATTCAAAATTGAAGGCATACTGAACCAGCATGGCTACCACAGCATCTTGCAGCAGCATGCTATTCCATCCGGTTTGCGTTTAGTTGGACCATCATTTATTTTTCAACAAGACAATGACCCCAAACACACCTCCAGGCTGTGTAAGGGCTATTTGACCATGAAGAAGAGTGATCGGGTGCTGTGCCAGATGACCTGGCCTCCACAGTCACCGGACCTGAACCCAATCGAGATGGTTTGGGGTGAGCTGGACCGCAGAGTGAAGGCAAAAGGGCCAACAAGTGCTAAGCATCTCTGGGAACTCCCTCAAGACTGTTGGAAGACCATTTCAGGTGACTACCTCTTAAAGCTCATCAAAAGAATGCCAAGAGTGTGCAAAGCAGTAATCAAAGCAAAAGGTGGCTACTTTGAAGAACCTAGACTATGACATATTTTCAGTTGTTTCACACTTTTTTGTTATGTATAAGTCCACATGTGTTAATTCATAGTTTTGATGCCTTCAGTGTAAATCTACAATTTTCATAGTCATGAAAATAAAGAAAACTTTGAATGAGAAGGTGTGTCCAAACTTTTGGTCTGTACTGTATATGTATAAACTGAGTAATTATCAACTGTAGAAAAATAGAGGCAAGAACTGTAAACATGGTTTCTAATCAATATATAATGGACTTTTTTATATATATATATATATTCTAGGTAGAACAGCCTAGAATTTATTGTATTGTCATTTAAGTCTACTTCCAGGTATGATGTATACGGCAACTTTATGTAAGGTATGACTTTATTGAGTGAAAAGGATAACATTCTTTACATGTTCTCTTCCATGCATTTGTCAAAATTTCCTCTGGGATACGTTTAAAGTTTTGTAAAAGTGCTAAAATCACAAACAGATGCAGTAGCTTCTGGTACACTTATACAGTAGTGTTAGGGTATATCTGTAGACTACTAGACTTAGCAGAAAATATCTATTTTAAACTAAAAATACATTATATAAAATCCAGCCTTTTGGGAGAAGTATTTTATGCTTTTACCTGCTATACCTAAAAGAAGTCCTAAATAGTGATAAACAGCATAGGCAATATTCGTTTTAGCAATATTTTTATTTGCATACATTTTTTTGCATAATATTCACAATAAATTAGCGAATTCTAGAATTGCTAGAAAATGCAACAAAACAGCAGAAAATGGCTGCTGGGGAGTTTCTTATACAGTAAGGGGTAGGCAACTTTCCTATTGGTTGCTAGGGATGTTGCTAAGCTCTGACAAAGATATTGCAGACTTCTCATTGGCCCACAAGCAAGAAGGGGGGTTACTGATCAAAAAAATCTAGAATATTTGCGATTAAGAATATATAGCACTGTATTCTACATCTTCGTAAATTCTCAAAGTGCTGATATTCTTGATAAAAATTAGCGATTAGAATATTCACGATCAACACTAGTCCTAAGGTGGGGTTGATATGAAAATGTATTCTAAGTTATAACATATCATCTACAAACTATGAAAATGCTATGCTTACATGACAAACTGACAAACACATAGGTAGAGTACAAAAGTATATTACATTGTAAATGCTATGCTAATAACTTAGAGATGCTTAGCAAATACATTGCAAATACATTTTGTACAAAATCATTTGAGCCCGTCTGCCGCACGCCAAGGCGATCTCTATAAGACGGGTCGTAAAACACAAGAGCTCACTTGTTGGTGCCATAACAGCGACCATGAAATCCAGGAAGTGCAGGTCCCACATGCATGCTGGGCCCCTGTTGATCCATATCTGTGTGGAGCCAAAATGGCTTTCATGGAATTCAGGGACAATAAATACCAGCATGCATGCTGAGCAGACTATATACTCATACTAATTAAAATCAGCCTGTGAGGCAGAAGAGGCTAAGGGAGTGCACGACCCAGTATATAGGAGTATACAGTCTGCTTAAACTAATAACACACAAATAATTAAATGTTACCATGTTTTTATTGAACACACCATGTAAACATTCACAGTGTAGGTGGAAAAAGTATGTGAACCCCTAGACTAATGACATCTCCAAGAGCTAATTGGAGTAAGGTGTCATCCAACTGGAGTCCAATCAATGAGATGAGATTGGATTGTTGGTTACAGATGCCCTATAAAACACACACACCAGTTCTGGGTTTGCTTTTCACAAGAAGCATTGCCTGATGTGAATGATGCCTCGCACCAAAGAGCTCTCAGAAGACCTACGATTAAGAATTGTTGACGTGCATAAAGCTGGAAAGGGTTATAAATGTATCTCCAAAAGCCTTGCTGTTCATCAGTCCACGGTAAGACAAATTGTCTATTAATGGAGAAAACTTAGCACTGCTGCTACTCTCCCTAGAAGTGGCCGTCCTGTAAAGAAGACTGCAAGAGCACAGTGCAGACTGCTCAATGAGATGAACAAGAATCCTAGAGTGTCAGCTAAAGACTTACAAAAGTCTCTGGCATATGCTAACATCCCTGTTAGCGAATCTACGATACGTAAAACACTAAACAAGAATGGATTTCATGGGAGGATACCACAGAGGAAGCCACTGCTGTCCAAAAAAAACCATTGATGCACGTTTACAGTTTGCACAAGAGCACCTGGATGTTCCACAGCAGTACTGGCAAAATATTCTGTGGACAGATGAAACCAAAGTTGAGTTGTTTGGAAGAAACACACAACACTATGTGTGGAGAAAAAGAGGGACAGCACACCAACATCAAAACCTCATCCCAACTGTGAAGTATGGTGGTGGGGGCATCATGGTTTGGGGCTGCTTTGCTGCATCAGGGCCTGGATGGATTACTGTCATCGAAAGAAAAAATAAATTCCCAAGTTTATCAAGACATTTTGCAGGATAACTTAAGGCCATCTGTCCACCAGCTGAAGCTCAACAGAGGATGGGTGTTGCAACAGGACAACGACCAAAAGCATAGAAGTAAATCAACAACAGAATGGCTTAAACAGAAGAAAATATGCCTTCTGGATTGGCCCAGTCAGAGTCCTGACCTCAACCTGATTGAGATGCTGTGGCATGACCTCAAGAAAGCGATTCACACCAGACATCACAAGAATATTGCTGAACTGAAACCGTTCTGTAAAGAGGAATGGTCAAGAATTACCCCTGACCGTTGTGCATGTCTGATCTGCAACTACAGGAAACGTTTGGTTGAAGTTATTGCTGCCAAAGGAGGTTCAACCAGTTATTAAATCCAAAGGTTCACATACTTTTTCCACCTGCACTGTGAATGTTTACATGGTTTGTTCAATAAAAACATGGTCACATTTAATTATTTGTGTGTTATTAGTTTCAGCAGACTGTGATTGTCTATTGTTGTGACTTAGATGAAGATCAGATCACATTTTATGACCAATTTGTGCAGAAATCCATATCATTACAAAGGGTTCACATACTTTTTCTTGCAACTGTATAATTCAGATAGTTAGTAGGAGATAGTCAGAGTAGGTTATATCCTCATATAGTGTAGCTGTTGCGGTGCAGTGTGTTAGGTAGTGTGATAGGTTCTGCTGTCCATACATATATGCAGTCCTGCTAAAATGTGAAGTTTTGCGTATTACGCCAAAATCATTAGTGCCGATTGGCACAATTGCAAATATATTGGAGCACCCTAACTGCATATAAAGCCATTTTTTATGTTCTGCCATGCCCACCATTTTATCCAGTCTCAGGAAACTTCTAGCAGCTTGGAAAATGTAGCATAAGTGACCCACGCCTGTATTTCTCACGCATTACGCGAATATTACACTGCCAATTTTTCGTAATCAAGAAAATAATCTTGAATTCGCGAATATATGAAGAATATTTGCCCAAATAGTCACCCAAATATTCATGAAGTATTGAAAATTCGAATATAGCCCATGCCGCTGATCACTATCCTGTTTTGCTGATAGATTCTTATGTGTCTCTAACCCCGGCGTGTCTTTTGACCACTCTCTGTCTTGTGTTTTGGTACTGAGCAGCCTGTTTGGTTCTGACTCATTTCTGATGACTGGTATTGTGTTTGTCTTTATTTGTTAGGCCATCTCTGTACTTATTTAGTGTAGGGACCGTCAACCAGTTGTGGTCTAGGGCTTGCAGTACAAGCCCTAGCTATCTAGGGCTTGTACTGCCAGTAAATAGGGGAAGCAGGCTGGGTACTAGCCTTAGGGCTTACTGTCCTTGTCTGTCCCTACTTGCAGTTGTTACATATGGTTTTAGTTTTATGGCTGATAAATGTATAGTTTATGACATAATTACAGTGTTTGTAAACTGCATTTATTTTATATGATGGGCAAAAACCTATGGAACTTGGATAAAAAAATTAAAATGTATACTCCCGTGTCTTTTGAACAAATATCTGTCAGATTATGTAACAACTTGGGGATATCATTTAGCTCACAGTATCACCATCTCTTAAGCCAGAATGGTGTGCATATGAACTAATTCTAGTCCAAAATAGTGGATTATGTTTAAAACTGTCTTCAACCAGCATTATTGTCTTTACACATGAATAAGCAGTTTGTAGAACATAACAAAAGCAAAACTAGGACATCTATCCTCAAATTAAATATTATAGCTCCACTAGATATCACAATCATTTGTTTACTGCCCATAACCTCACAGTTAACTCTGTTCATACTAGATTCCTTCAGGTGGTGACTCCTAGTCATTAAAGGTTCTTCCTGGGCCTGCCACTGTGCAGGAAACTGAAGCACAGTCCAATTAAAGCAAATGGGGCAATGCTGACGTTCAGCAGATGTCTACAAATACAGAAAACATTACAATGTGATGCAGCACTAAATCAGTGGTGTGGCCTTTTCATTCTCAGGATCACAGGAGTGCCATAGGTCAGACCTTCACAAAACATTAAGTGATGGTATATCCTAGTCACAATATACTAATACATTCTACAGGCATGCCCACTCTTACCTTTAAAAAGTAAGGGTGGACATAGGCTATTTTTTTCAAACCAGCACTTGAATCTGAATACTATTGTAATTGGATGTAATTAAAAACCTTTGACACGCTGCAAACGACTGGGTGGTTTCACATAGACACACATAGGATAGCATTTCATGATACAGTATTGTGAAATAACTTTTATTTATTTTTTAAGTTGGAATTCTCACTTCACACTTTTCAGTATATGTTCAGCCTAAAGGAAAAGTATGGAAGGGCACATCTGTAAGATGGAAGCAATGTTTTTACTGCAGTTATATTATGATTCCATCAAATTAAACTGTGAAATAGTCATAAATTAAGTAAAATAAATCACTTTGGATTTAAAGACATGATGGTATAGCATTTTTCGGTATGATAATCTAAAATGACTGCGATATATGAATAAACCCTGTGAAGAAACAGTTATTTGTCTCAAAGTACTCTATCTATCATAGAAAAGTGATAAATGGGTTTATAATTTCCATTATTAGGTTACTTACAGTATACTCATTATAAATGTCAATATTCCCATTGAATTCTATAGCACAGAAATATAGAGTGGTCTACCTGGCTTTACGATTCATCAGAATTTTTCCCAGAATACATACTATATAAGTCACAAGAGTTAAATGTCCTGGACACATAAGAAAAGAGTTCATGATGCCAGCTCCCCAGGCCTGGGAACAAAGAGCCTGGTATGGGGGAGTATACCAAGGAGGACCGTACCAGCCATCTTGCTATAGAATGCTTGAGTTATCAAATATTGCAATATGTGCCAGATGTGCAGTATCTACATAAAACATGTTGCCTTGAACTTTTTTGGGGGTGGCAAAGCTGAAACATTCAACCTAAATGAACTCTTTGATGTTACAAATTGTTTTCTAAACCATTACGATCCACATGAACCTTTTAAAGTCTTTGAATAGTTACTTTGATATAAAACCATTGTACAGAGAATCTGCTTACAAAGTGAGGGAGTAGGACATTTTAATACAAATGAGTCAACACAAAATGCTTGGTTTATGATAAATTCGACTTTATTGAAGTCAGCAAATTATTGCTGTAACAACTTGCTGGATCTTGTGTCTGCTCACTCTGTACTGTTTGTTAAGTTACTTGTATATTAAATATTAGGATATAGTATACATACAGCCTACATGTATACATTACTGTATATATATATATATATATATATATATATAGTCATATGTAAACTAGGAAGATACTGTATATTATACAAGAAACATATATTTGACTATATAAATATTGTGTTCATTTCCCTCTTTATTATAGGTTATTCTTATAATTTGTACATTATTATTTTCTTGCATTATGAAGTAGTGCGTAAAGCAAAGTAAACAATGGTTCTCATATTTTTAAAATCTGGATAATCTGCACTATAATACAGAAATTAAATGGCTTTTACTTTCATGTACAGTCAAGTTGACATACAGAATGATACATACAGTTTGTTGTCTTTGGGCAAGGCTAGCTCTGTGTTCTGGGCTCATATAGATATTAAACAGCACTCCAATGGTAATGATGACAATCGGTGAATATTTATTTCATATCATTTCAGCCAGGCACAGTGGTACACAAGTCACAACGTTTCGGGCTAACATTAGCCCTTCATCAGGCTGACAGAAAAATAAAATGACAAAAAACATATCTGTAAGGTGTACACTAGTATTGCATACACAACAAAATAGCAACTATACATGATTCGTGTATAAGGATACTATATGGACATGATTAATACAAACATGAAAATTAACCATACACGATTAATTTGAGTAAACATGATTTTTGTGGAAAACATAATGATATGATTAATAACATATAGGCAGTACATTAGACATGGGACTGGAGTTGATAGCAAGTGAATGTTAATATCCAACAAACAGTCCATACAAGTAGTGAGGTAGGTAGATGCTGTATCCTGGTCAGATCAGATATGTGATGGCATAATAATCATCAGGGATTTGATCCGAATACAATACTAAGCACTGGGTGACTAAAAGCAGGCTGAAATCATTTAATTTCTTACTTGTGACCAGGCTGGGCATGCGCAGATTGGCTGAAGAGCGCTAGCAAGGCGTAAATACAAATCCAGTCTGCGACGTGAGCGTGACATGGAAGCACATGCGCCGAACGTGACATGGATGCGCATGCGCCGAGCAAAGGCCATCTGTCGGCTGCCATCTTAGAAGGGGGCAAAAAGTGTGGGTGCCGGACAATGCCTCCTACAACCAGGTAGTCTTAAGGCCAGATAACCTAGGGTTACAAGTAAAGACTAGATTAGTATTTACATCTTTCTAGCACTCTTCCGCCAATCTGCACATGCCCAGCCTGGTCACAAGTAAGAAATGTCGTGTGTTCCAAGTCTCACTCTTGGGCTCTTCCGCCCACTGGGGCTGACACATGACTCCTGGCCACCAATCAGGGGTGCCTTGCCAGTATTTATCATGGCGCTCCACATTACAGGCTAGCGCCGCCAGCGTTTGACATGTGGTCTCGTCATTGGTACGTTTTGAACTTAGGGCTTCACTATACCTAACATTGTTCTAATATGGGATATGGTTTGTATTGTCTGCTCCCTTCCAGGGCTTTACCTCTACATCTTTACCTCTACATTCTCATTATTGTCCTATGTTGTTACCTGCTCAGGTTAAATGATTTCAGCCTGCTTTTAGTCACCCAGTGCTTAGTATTGTATTCGGATCAAATCCCTGATGATTATTATGTCATCACGTATTTGATCTGACCAGGATACAGCATCTACCTACCTCACTACTTGTATGGACTGTTTGTTGGATATTAACATTGACTTGCTATCAACTACAGTCCCATGTCTAATGTACTGCATATGGCCTCATGCACACGGACGTTTTTCTTTGCGTTCCGCAAAAACGTTTTCCGTTGTTCCGTGTCCGTTTTTTCTTCCGTGGGTCTTCCTTGAATTTTGGAGGCTCCACGGACATGAAAAAAAAAAATCGAAGTCAAGTTTGCCTTTGAAATGATAGGGAAAAAATGGACACGGATCACGGACGCGGATGACAATCTTGTGTGCATCTGTGATTTTTCACAGACCCATTGACTTGAATGGGTCCATGAAAAAAATAGGACAGGTCTTATTTTTTTCACGGACTGGAAACACGGATCACGGACGCGGATGCCAAACGGTGCATTTTCCGATCTTTCCATGGACCCATTGAAAGTCAATGGGTCCGCAGAAAAAAAACGGAAAATAGAACGGCCGCGGATGCACACAACGGTCGTGTGCATAAGGCCTATATGTTATTAATCGTATCATCATGTTTTCTACAAAAATCATGCTTACTCAAACTAATCGTGTATGGTTAATTTTCATGTTTGTATTAATCATGTCTATATAGTATCCTTATACACGAATCATGTATAGTTGCTATTTTGTTGTGTATGCAATACTAGTGTACACCTTACAGATATGTTTTTTGTCATTTTATTTTTCTGTCAGCCTGATGAAGGGCTAATGTTAGCCTGAAACGTTGCGACTTGTGTACCACTGTGCCCGGCTGAAATGATAGGAAATAAACATTCACTGATTATCATCATTACCATTGGAGTGCTGTCTAAATCTATATGATACATACAGTTCTTGATTTGGAGCTAACGTGCACCCACGGACGTGAGCCCACTTTTGCCAGATTTAGAAAGAGTGCTGTGGTCCAACAGATTTGACATTTCTGTGCTCTGGGCTGGCAGTGGCATTGTTTATTTTAACTTTTTTAATCTAATTATTATTGAAGGTTGTCCACCATGGCAAACATTTTTTTTGTGCCAATGCATCTACAATAAAAAAAATGAACCAACTTCATAAACATTTTTGATCTGTGTGTCTCCATGGTCACAAATTACAATCATCTGTGTAATTTGATTTTGTGAGAAAGTAAAACTTGGCACTTAAACATTGATTATGTACATTTATTCCTCTCCTCTAGTTTCATTTTGTAGTCATACTCCCTTCCATCTGTCCACCACTTAAAGGGCTTCTGTCACCCCACTAAAGTGATTTTTTTTTTTTTTGGGCTAGTGAAATTAGTTATATTGCAATATATCACAATATAATTGTGTTACTTACTTTGATCCAGCAGTTTCTGCAAAAAACTAAGTTTTATAATATGTAAATTCCGTCTCTACCAGCAAGTAGGGCGTCTACTTGCTGGTAGCTGCTGCAGAAATCCGCCCCCTCGTCGTGTTGATTGACAGGGCCAGCCGGGATCTCCTCCTCCGGCCAGCCCTGTCGGCATTTCAAAAATCGCGCGCCTGTGTGGATTCGGCGCAGGCGCTCTGAGATGAGGCGGCTCGTCTCCTCAGCACTCGCTCATTGCGCCTGCGCCGATGACTAGGGATGAGCGAACTTGAACTGTATAGTTCGGGTTCGTACCGAATTTTGGGGTGTCCGTGACACGGACCCGAACCCGGACATTTTCGTAAAAGTCCGGGTTCGGGTTCGGTGTTCGTCGCTTTCTTCGCGCTTTTGTGACGCTTTCTTGGCGCTTTTTGAAAGGCTGCAAAGCAGCCAATCAACAAGCGTCATACTACTTGCCCCAAGAGGCCATCACAGCCATGCCTACTATTGGCATGGCTGTGATTGGCCAGAGCACCATGTGACCCAGCCTCTATTTAAGCTGGAGTCACATAGCGCCGCCCGTCACTCTGCTCTGATTAGCGTAGGGAGAGGTTGCGGCTGCGACAGTAGGGCGAGATTAGGCAGATTAACTCCTCCAAAGGACTTGATTAACTGATCGATCTGCAGCTGTGGATCATTGAGCTGCTGATCCTCAATTGCTCACTGTTTTTAGGCTGCCCAGACCGTTTGTCAGTCACATTTTTCTGGGGTGATCGGCGGCCATTTTGTGTCTTGTGGTGCGCCAGCACAAGCTGCGACCAAGTGCATTTAACCCTCAATGGTGTGGTTGTTTTTTGGCTAAAGCCTACATCAGGGTGAAGCTGTCACACCAAGTGCATTTAACCAGCAATAGTCTGTTCATTTTTTGGCCATATACAAAATCAGGGGCAAGCTGCGCCTGTCACCAAGTGCATTTAACCCTCAATGGTGTGGTTGTTTTTTGGCTAAAGCCTACATCAGGGTGAAGCTGTCACACCAAGTGCATTTAACCAGCAATAGTCTGTTCATTTTTTGGCCATATACTAAATCAGGGGCAAGCTGCGCCTGTCACCAAGTGCATTTAACCCTCAATGGTGTGGTTGTTTTTTGGCTAAAGCCTACATCAGGGTGAAGCTGTCACACCAAGTGCATTTAACCAGCAATAGTCTGTTTATTTTTTGGCCATATCCCAGTCTAATTCTGTCACTAAATCCATACCGGTCACCCAGCGCCTAAATACTAGGCCTCAAATTTATATCCCGCTAAATCTGTCCTTAGTGCTGTAGCTGGGCGAGTTATTTAGTGTCCGTTCAAGCACATTTCTTGTTCTGGGTTGAAATACAATTCCCAATTTAGCAATTTCATAATTTAGTGGTTTCTGCTATATCAGAGCTATTTGAAATCTATCCCTAAAAGGGTATATAATATTCAAGGTGCACATTGGGTCATTCAGAATAACTTCACACACACCCGCTACTGTGTATTTCCAAGTCTAATTCTGGCACTAAACCCATACCTGTCACCCAGCGCCTAAATACTAGGCCTCAAATTTATATCCAGCTAAATCTGTCCCTAGTGCTGTAGCTGGGCGAGTTATTTAGTGTCCGTTCAAGCACATTTCTTGTTCTGGGTTGAAATACAATTCCCAATTTAGCAATTTCATAATTTAGTGGTTTCTGCTATATCAGAGCTATTTGAAATCTATCCCTAAAAGGGTATATAATATTCAAGGTGCACATTGGGTCATTCAGAATAACTTCACACACACCCGCTACTGTGTATTTCCAAGTCTAATTCTGGCACTAAACCCATACCTGTCACCCAGCGCCTAAATACTAGGCCTCAAATTTATATCCCGCTAAATCTGTCCCTAGTGCTGTAGCTGGGCGAGTTATTTAGTGTCCGTTCAAGCACATTTCTTGTTCTGGGTTGAAATACAATTCCCAATTTAGCAATTTCATAATTTAGTGGTTTCTGCTATATCAGAGCTATTTGAAATCTATCCCTAAAAGGGTATATAATATTCAAGGTGCACATTGGGTCATTCAGAATAACTTCACACACACCCGCTACTGTGTATTTCCAAGTCTAATTCTGGCACTAAACCCATACCTGTCACCCAGCGCCTAAATACTAGGCCTCAAATTTATATCCAGCTAAATCTGTCCCTAGTGCTGTAGCTGGGCGAGTTATTTAGTGTCCGTTCAAGCACATTTCTTGTTCTGGGTTGAAATACAATTCCCAATTTAGCAATTTCATAATTTAGTGGTTTCTGCTATATCAGAGCTATTTGAAATCTATCCCTAAAAGGGTATATAATATTCAAGGTGCACATTGGGTCATTCAGAATAACTTCACACACACCCGCTACTGTGTATTTCCAAGTCTAATTCTGGCACTAAACCCATACCTGTCACCCAGCGCCTAAATACTAGGCCTCAAATTTATATCCCGCTAAATCTGTCCTTAGTGCTGTAGCTGGGCGAGTTATTTAGTGTCCGTTCAAGCACATTTCTTGTTCTGGGTTGAAATACAATTCCCAATTTAGCAATTTCATAATTTAGTGGTTTCTGCTATATCAGAGCTATTTGAAATCTATCCCTAAAAGGGTATATAATATTCAAGGTGCACATTGGGTCATTCAGAATAACTTCACACACACCCGCTACTGTGTATTTCCAAGTCTAATTCTGGCACTAAACCCATACCTGTCACCCAGCGCCTAAATACTAGGCCTCAAATTTATATCCCGCTAAATCTGTCCTTAGTGCTGTAGCTGGGCGAGTTATTTAGTGTCCGTTCAAGCACATTTCTTGTTCTGGGTTGAAATACAATTCCCAATTTAGCAATTTCATAATTTAGTGGTTTCTGCTATATCAGAGCTATTTGAAATCTATCCCTAAAAGGGTATATAATATTCAAGGTGCACATTGGGTCATTCAGAATAACTTCACACACACCCGCTACTGTGTATTTCCAAGTCTAATTCTGGCACTAAACCCATACCTGTCACCCAGCGCCTAAATACTAGGCCTCAAATTTATATCCCGCTAAATCTGTCCCTAGTGCTGTAGCTGGGCGAGTTATTTAGTGTCCGTTCAAGCACATTTCTTGTTCTGGGTTGAAATACAATTCCCAATTTAGCAATTTCATAATTTAGTGGTTTCTGCTATATCAGAGCTATTTGAAATCTATCCCTAAAAGGGTATATAATATTCAAGGTGCACATAGGGTCATTCAGAATAACTTCACACACCCGCTACTGTGCATTTCCAAATCTAATTCTGTCACTAAACCCATACCTGTCACCCAGCGCCTAAATACTAGGCCTCAATACTAGGCACAGGAGTTGTGGCGGGGTATAGAACAACAGACCGACGAGTGGTTGCTGCCGGTGAGCCTCAAGCCCGGCCTGGTGGTGTGTGATAATGGGCGAAATCTCGTTGCAGCTCTGGGACTAGCCAATTTGACGCACATCCCTTGCTTGGCGCATGTGCTGAATTTGGTGGTGCAGAAGTTCATTCACAACTACCCCGACATGTCAGAGCTGCTGCATAAAGTGCGGGCCGTCTGTTCGCGCTTCCGGCGTTCACATCCTGCTGCTGCTCGCCTGTCTGCGCTACAGCGTAACTTCGGCCTTCCCGCTCACCGCCTCATATGCGACGTGCCCACCAGGTGGAACTCCACCTTGCACATGCTGGACAGACTGTGCGAGCAGCAGCAGGCCATAGTGGAGTTTCAGCTGCAGCACGCACGGGTCAGTCGCACTACAGAACAGCACCACTTCACCACCAATGACTGGGCCTCCATGCGAGACCTGTGTGCCCTGTTGCGCTGTTTCGAGTACTCCACCAACATGGCCAGTGGCGATGACACCGTTATCAGCGTTACAATACCACTTCTATGTCTCCTTGAGAAAACACTTAGGGCGATGATGGAAGAGGAGGTGGCCCAGGAGGAGGAGGAGGAGGAGGAGGAAGAGGGGTCATTTTTAGCACTTTCAGGCCAGTCTCTTCGAAGTGACTCAGAGGGAGGTTTTTGGCAACAGCAGAGGCCAGGTACAAATGTGGCCAGCCAGGGCCCACTACTGGAGGACGAGGAGGACGAGGATGAGGAGGAGGTGGAGGAGGATGAGGATGAAGCATGGTCACAGCGGGGTGGCACCCAACGCAGCTCGGGTCCATCACTGGTGCGTGGCTGGGGGGAAAGGCAGGACGATGACGATACGCCTCCCACAGAGGACAGCTTGTCCTTACCCCTGGGCAGCCTGGCACACATGAGCGACTACATGCTGCAGTGCCTGCGCAACGACAGCAGAGTTGCCCACATTTTAACCTGTGCGGACTACTGGGTTGCCACCCTGCTGGATCCACGCTACAAAGACAATGTGCCCACCTTACTTCCTGCACTGGAGCGTGATAGGAAGATGCGCGAGTACAAGCGCACGTTGGTAGACGCGCTACTGAGAGCATTCCCAAATGTCACAGGGGAACAAGTGGAAGCCCAAGGCCAAGGCAGAGGAGGAGCAAGAGGTCGCCAAGGCAGCTGTGTCACGGCCAGCTCCTCTGAGGGCAGGGTTAGCATGGCAGAGATGTGGAAAACTTTTGTCAACACGCCACAGCTAACTGCACCACCACCTGATACGCAACGTGTTAGCAGGAGGCAACATTTCACTAACATGGTGGAACAGTACGTGTGCACACCCCTCCACGTACTGACTGATGGTTCGGCCCCATTCAACTTCTGGGTCTCTAAATTGTCCACGTGGCCAGAGCTAGCCTTTTATGCCTTGGAGGTGCTGGCCTGCCCGGCAGCCAGCGTTTTGTCTGAACGTGTATTCAGCACGGCAGGGGGCGTCATTACAGACAAACGCAGCCGCCTGTCTACAGCCAATGTGGACAAGCTGACGTTCATAAAAATGAACCAGGCATGGATCCCACAGGACCTGTCCGTCCCTTGTCCAGATTAGACATTAACTACCTCCCCATAACCATATATTATTGGACTCCAGGGCACTTCCTCATTCAATCCTATTTTTATTTTCATTTTACCATTATATTGCGAGGCTACCCAAAGTTGAATGAACCTCTCCTCTGCCTGTGTGCTAGGCCTAAATATATGCCAATGGACTGTTGCAGTGGTGGGTGACGTGAAGCCTCATTCTCTGCTATGACATGCAGACTAATTCTCTGCTGACATGAAGACAGATTCTCTGTTACGGGACCTCCCTCCTCTGCCTGGGTGCTGGGCCTAAATATATGCCAATGGACTGTTGCAGTGGTGGGTGACGTGAAGCCTGATTCTCTGCTGTGACATGCAGACTAATTCTCTGCTGACATGAAGACAGATTCTCTGTTACGGGACCTCTCTCCTCTGCCTGTGTGTGTGCTGGGCCTAAATATATGCCAATGGACTGTTGCAGTGGTGGCTGACGTGAAGCCTCATTCTCTGCTATGACATGCAGACTAATTCTCTGCTGACATGAAGCCAGATTGTCTGTTACGGGACCTCTCTCCTCTGCCTGTGTGTGTGCTGGGCCTAAATATATGCCAATGGACTGTTGCAGTGGTGGCTGACGTGAAGCCTCATTCTCTGCTATGACATGCAGACTAATTCTCTGCTGACATGAAGACAGATTCTCTGTTACGGGACCTCTCTCCTCTGCCTGTGTGTGTGCTGGGCCTAAATATATGCCAATGGACTGTTGCAGTGGTGGCTGACGTGAAGCCTCATTCTCTGCTATGACATGCAGACTAATTCTCTGCTGACATGAAGCCAGATTGTCTGTTACGGGACCTCTCTCCTCTGCCTGTGTGTGTGCTGGGCCTAAATATATGCCAATGGACTGTTGCAGTGGTGGCTGACGTGAAGCCTCATTCTCTGCTATGACATGCAGACTAATTCTCTGCTGACATGAAGACAGATTCTCTGTTACGGGACCTCCCTCCTCTGCCTGGGTGCTGGGCCTAAATATATGCCAATGGACTGTTGCAGTGGTGGCTGACGTGAAGCCTCATTCTCTGCTATGACATGCAGACTAATTCTCTGCTGACATGAAGACAGATTCTCTGTTACGGGACCTCCCTCCTCTGCCTGGGTGCTGGGCCTAAATATATGCCAATGGACTGTTGCAGTGGTGGGTGACGTGAAGCCTCATTCTCTGCTATGACATGCAGACTGATTCTCTGCTGACATGAAGCCAGATTGTCTGTTACGGGACCTCCCTCCTCTGCCTGGGTGCTGGGCCTAAATATATGCCAATGGACTGTTGCAGTGGTGGCTGACGTGAAGCCTCATTCTCTGCTATGACATGCAGACTGATTCTCTGCTGACATAAAGCCATATTGTCTGTTACGGGACCTCTCTCCTCTGCCTGTGTGCTAGGCCTAAATATATGCCAATGGACTGTTGCAGTGGTGGCTGACGTGAAGCCTCATTCTCTGCTATGACATGCAGACTGATTCTCTGCTGACATGAAGCCAGATCGTCTGTTACGGGACCTCTCTGCTCTGCCTGTGTGCTAGGCCTAAATATATGCCAATGGACTGTTGCAGTGGTGGGTGACGTGAAGCCTCATTCTCTGCTATGACATGCAGACTGATTCTCTGCTGTCATGAAGCCAGATTGTCTGTTACGGGACCTCTCTGCTCTGCCTGTGTGCTAGGCCTAAATATATGCCAATGGACTGTTGCAGTGGTGGGTGACGTGAAGCCTCATTCTCTGCTATGACATGCAGACTGATTCTCTGCTGACATGAAGACAGATTCTCTGTTACGGGACCTCTCTCCTCTGCCTGTGTGTGTGCTGGGCCTAAATATATGCCAATGGACTGTTGCAGTGGTGGCTGACGTGAAGCCTCATTCTCTGCTATGACATGCAGACTAATTCTCTGCTGACATGAAGCCAGATTGTCTGTTACGGGACCTCTCTCCTCTGCCTGTGTGTGTGCTGGGCCTAAATATATGCCAATGGACTGTTGCAGTGGTGGCTGACGTGAAGCCTCATTCTCTGCTATGACATGCAGACTAATTCTCTGCTGACATGAAGACAGATTCTCTGTTACGGGACCTCTCTCCTCTGCCTGTGTGTGTGCTGGGCCTAAATATATGCCAATGGACTGTTGCAGTGGTGGCTGACGTGAAGCCTCATTCTCTGCTATGACATGCAGACTAATTCTCTGCTGACATGAAGCCAGATTGTCTGTTACGGGACCTCTCTCCTCTGCCTGTGTGTGTGCTGGGCCTAAATATATGCCAATGGACTGTTGCAGTGGTGGCTGACGTGAAGCCTCATTCTCTGCTATGACATGCAGACTAATTCTCTGCTGACATGAAGACAGATTCTCTGTTACGGGACCTCCCTCCTCTGCCTGGGTGTTGGGCCTAAATATATGCCAATGGACTGTTGCAGTGGTGGCTGACGTGAAGCCTCATTCTCTGCTATGACATGCAGACTAATTCTCTGCTGACATGAAGACAGATTCTCTGTTACGGGACCTCTCTCCTCTGCCTGGGTGCCGGGGCCTAAATATCTGAGAATGGACTGTTCCAGTGGTGGGTGACGGGAAGCCAGATTCTCTGCTATGGAACCTCTCTCCAATTGATTTTGGTTAATTTTTATTTATTTAATTTTTATTTTAATTCATTTCCCTATCCACATTTGTTTGCAGGGGATTTACCTACATGTTGCTGCCTTTTGCAGCCCTCTAGCTCTTTCCTGGGCTGTTTTACAGCCTTTTTAGTGCCGAAAAGTTCGGGTCCCCATTGACTTCAATGGGGTTCGGGTTCGAGACGAAGTTCGGATCGGGTTCGGATCCCGAACCCGAACATTTCCGGGATGTTCGGCCGAACTTCTCGAACCCGAACATCCAGGTGTTCGCTCAACTCTACCGATGACGTCTTCTGTTTCGGTGATGTCATCGGCGCAGGCGCACTGAGGGAGTTCTGAAGAGACGAGCCTCCTCATCTCAGAGCGCCTGCGCCGAATCCACACAGGCGCGCGATTTTTGAAATGCCGACAGGGCTGGCCGGAGGAGGAGATCCCGGCTGGCCCTGTCAATCAACACGACGAGGGGGCGGATTTCTGCAGCAGCTACCAGCAAGTAGACGCCCTAGTTGCTGGTAGAGACCGAATTTACATATTATAAAACTTCGTTTTTTGCAGAAACTGCTGGATCAAAGTAAGTAACACAATTATATTGTCATATATCGCAATATAACTAATTTCACTAGCCCAAAAAAAAAAAATCACTTTAGTGGGGTGACAGAAGCCCTTTAATAACCTGCTGAATGTATACTAACAAGGAGTAGGGGATGGATGGAAGCGGATATAACTGTAGGATCAGACTACATAGGGAATGTTTGTAGTCTGCTACCATGGAAACACATACAGTATGTCTATATAGGAGATGCTTAAGAAAAACAATTCTTTTTCATTCTGGTTATATAAATTAATCCTTTAGGAGCCATTACCATTTACCAATGACCATTACCAATGAGTTGCCATATTTGGAAACTAGCTTTTTTTCCCACTAAAATGGGTTTACTAAAATCAGCAGCTCTAGCCCACACAGACCATTCTGTTTTGTATTGTTTTGTCAAATGATGGTTGGCATTATTACAGCATGCAGCACTGCCATCCATACAGCTATTTTTCTAACATAAACTGTGGCTTGTCTTGGCTGCATGTTTCTGTAGGAAGAGAGGAGCCAATTCCAGACCATTCTGACGGTAGCATGCTAAAATCTACAATGGTTGATCTCATTTTTCTTGTGGTATCAGTCATCCAGGGACAATTTGCCAGCCCCTATAAACATAAGGTCATTGGCCAGTCTTATCCTTGGTGGGGGGGGGGGGGGGGGGGGGGGGGTTCTGCTAACTTTTCTCTGATGTGTATGACCAGCTTTACTTAATGGTATAGACTACAATTAGCTTCAAGGAAATGAGTACAATTATTTATTATACAACTATAGGATATTATATATTAATGTTATACATGGAAAATAATAATCAGGAATTTATATGTAGTGTTTTGGCCATTGTATGATGTCAATATTTATTCACTGTGTATACTGGTATTATGTTCTTTTAAAAAAAAAAAACAAATTACTGTGTCACAATATTATTTGAGCACTGAATAGTGCTACCTTTTGAACTATTACATTTCTAAAAATGAAATATATCTTAGTAAGAGATGAGACAAAGAACAAAAATATCCCAGAGTTAAGGATTTTCTATTAAATAATAATTATAGTTTTAACAAGTGTTTAACATTATTGTTAAAACATAAAAGTGCAGTATATGTCTAAAGTATTTCAATGGAAGAGAAAGATGCTAAATTGTAAGCTTTAGTTCTATATTTTTTTTTTTTATTCTGAAAGGGAGTTTTAATGTTCTAGTTCTATATATTTTTTTTTTATTCTGAAAGGGAGTTTTAATGTATTGCCTGAGACACTATAAAATACAGGGTTTTATTCACCCAACATTTGATCAGAAGTTCAAAATCAAAGCCAAGCTTGGCACTCAACCGCTTCTGGCTTTTGTACAAAAACCAATAGTTTTGGTTCATTTTAAGCAGGAATATCACTGTATATATTTCAGTACAAGACCAAACTGCAGACCTATGTTTATTCTATTCAGCTATAAAATGAATATAAGGTCTCATCAGATCATATTGCATTCTTGTACATGTAATGTCTATATAAAAAAAAGAAAGGTATGAAAGGATTTGAAATAATTCTGGTCTATTCAGAATTTTTTTTCACCCAATGCTAAGATTTCAGTGGCCACCTACAGAGCTCCAAAGCTCATGCAGTCATTCATTGTCTTTCTAAATAACCGGAGCCTTCTGCTAAAAAGATTTATCTGCATAAAGTTTTAGACCTGCCAGATATAACAAGGAATGTAAAACTACAACGTAGTATTAAAGTCACTGAAATTGCAGATGATATTTTTGAATATCCTTAAAGGTTTTTTTTAGGTAATTACTTTTTTTTTAAGGAAAGACTCGTGGTAGAAAAAAAACAAAAAAAACATGCTAACTTTATCATTTCTTTGTAACTTTCATCCTAGTGCTTTCCCCACTGTGGCCAGTGATTGGCTGAATTGTCTTTCCCTGTGTGTAGATAGGCACCAGGAAGTAGAGATCAGCAGAAGACATTGGATCATCTGAACAGAAGCAGTGGGGGGCTCATTGACATGAGTATGATTACAGTATGAGTATGATTACTATTTTTACACAATTCTGAGCCTTTACAAAAGAATAGTATTAGCTGGAAAAGCCCTTTAAAGGAATTGCCACTTTATACAACACCGTGCATGGCACTTTACAGGCCGTGCGCAGTGTTACACAATGGAGGCCGCTCATGAATGGATGTAGTAGTCACATGCCTGTTCTGCACAGTTGGGGCAATGACACAAATACTCTTACATCAACATATTTAATGAGTTGATTAGTGCTGTTCCCAGAACAAATGTCAATGTGAAGTGGTCAACCTCTTCGATAAAGTAAAATAGATCCTTCTGTGTAGTGCTGTGGCTATATGGGATGTACCTTGGCCCTGGTGCCTGATTGGACCCAAACCTTCTGATGCATACGAAGAGTATGTATGAGAGTTATACATTGCACATGGCATCCCTGTCATAGCATTTTGCATTGGAGCCCAGAAATGTCAAGTTATGCTTCTGCTTCTGTAAGTGTCATAACTAATATTTATTCTAAAAGCAATTATATTGAGTGATAGAAACATAGAAACATAGAATGTGTCGGCAGATAAGAACCATTTGGCCCCTCTAGTCTGCCCAATATACTGAATACTATGGATAGCCCCTGGCCCTATCTTATATGAAGGATGGCCTTATGCCTATCCCATGCATGCTTAAACTCCTTCACTGTATTTTCAGCTACCACTTCTGCAGGAAGGCTATTCCATGCATCCACTACTCTCTCAGTAAAGTAATACTTCCTGATATTACTTTTAAACCTTTGCCCCTCGAATTTAAAACTATGTCCTCTTGTAGCAGTTTTTCTTCTTTTAAATATTCTCTCCTCTTTTACCTTGTTGATTCCCTTTATGTATTTAAAAGTTTCTATCATATCCCTTCTGTCTCGTCTTTCTTCCAAGCTATACATGTTAAGGTCCTTTAATCTTTCCTGGTACATTTTATCCTGCAATCCATGTATTAGTTTAGTAGCTCTTCTCTGAACTCTCTCCAAAGTATCAATATCCTTCTGGAGGTATGGTCTCCAGTACTGAGCACAATACTCCAGATGAGGTCTCACTAGTGCTCTGTAGAGCGGCATGAGTACCTCCCTCTTTCTACTGGTAATTCCTCTCCCTATACACCCAAGCATTCTGCTAGCATTTCCTGCTGCTCTGTGACATTGTCTGCCTACCTTTAAGTCCTCTGAAATAATGACCCCTAAATCCCTTTCCTCAGATACTAATTAATCTGCAGCTCAAGCTCAATAAATTAAAGAAGGTCTTCAACAAAACAAATTAATCTACTATACAGCATGTGCTTGTTAGGAGGCCAAATTAATTAAGGACAAATCCCTGTAGCAAAGACAATTGAAACCTTACAGGAATGAGGCACTGTGATAAATACCACACAAGAACACAATGAAATGAAAAGGGGATAGTATATTCCCACAGCCACAATTCCAACAGTAAGAGAAAGCAGCAAGATCTGCTCATGTGACCACGTTCCAGTTCTGCTCCTGTGACAATGTTCCAGTTCTGTTCCTGTAGGTATGTTTCAGTCCTGCTCCTGCGACCATGCCACAGTCCTGTTCATGTGACCATGTTCCTGCCCTGCTCCTGTAAGAATGTTTCAGTCGTACTCCTATGACCATGCCCCGAAACTGTTCATGTGACCATGTTCCTGTTCTGCCCCTGTAAACATAATCCAGTCCTGCTTATTTAACCAAATTCCAGTCCTGATCCTGTGATCAAAATCTAGTCCTGTTCATTTGACCACTTTTCAGCCTAGCTCTTGTGATCATGTTCTAGTCTCTTTTTCTGTGTTTCATGTTCTAGCTCTTCTTCTTTAACAACTTTCCAATCCTGCTCTAGCAACCACATTTCAATCATGTTCCTATGACCATGCTCTAGTCCTGTTTCCATTACCACATTCTAGTTGTTCTCCTATTACCCTGTACTAGTTCTGATCCAGTGACTACATTCCAGTCCAGCTCCTGGTTGCACTCCAGTGTCTATACTCCCAGTCTAATCCTGTTGCAGATGCTGCCAGTGTTCCAGGTGTTTCATGACCCTAATCTGATCTTGTTTTTACTCTATTCAACAGGAGGCATGGAAAAATCAAACTTCTAACAAAACATAATGAAAACGATGATTATCATTCGTACTATAAGGCGCACTGCCACTTGTCTCCCATTTTGGGGGAGGGGGGAAAGTGTCTTATGGTCCAAAAGATACTGTAAATTTTGACGAAGATGTGGAACTGTGCCACTATAGACACCTGGTCAAATGTTCAACGAATGCAATATGGCAAAAACTGTGGCTGATGGCATAAAGAAGAATTACATTGTAGAAAATAATTACATTTTGGGGAAGATGCTGAACTGGGCCACCACCCTCATTTTGGCAAAAGTTCAATAATGGAATATGGAAAAAAACTGTGGCTAATAGCAAATAGAAGAATTACCTTTAAGAGAATAATTACAAGATATAGCAAAAACTGCTGCTGATGGCATGGAAAAGAATTACATTTTGGGGAAGGTATAGAACTATGCTACATTTACCCCAACTAAGTGGTACAGCAGCAACTGAACAAATTAAGGCAAGCCCTCCAGATCTCTCATGTGTATCTCCATCTTCATCTTTCCTGCCGTTTTTCCCGCCAATTTTCACAGTAAAATAGCACTGGACGCCAAAATTTGGTTTATATGGCGGACAAATATTTGTGAAATTTCTTTAAAAAAATCTGATCAATTCACTCAGTCTATATATTGAATTTCTACTATTGCAACAACATGTGACACACTCATTTACTTTGTACATTTGCACCTCTACTAATAAATTAATAAGACAGACGTTTTCATAAACTATTGCACACATAGTGTGTTGTATGTTAATTTACTGTATATTCTTTACAGTGCCATCTTGTGAGCAAAATGCGGTACTGATACAGGTTTTAAGAAAAGTATTATTAGGTTTCAGAAGACTTTATGGCAGCACACTGTGTATGAAAACTGACAGATTCATATCACCTTTAAAGAGGACCTGTCACCACAAAATGCAGTGCAGTCTGCAGGCAGCATGTTATAGAGCAGGAATTGCTGAGCAGGTTGATATACAGTTTTGTGGATAAGGATTCTGTAAAATGTGCCATTTCTAGATTTAATACCTCCAGTATTCATAATTCAATGTCATATTTCTTATACTGTCCCTTTGGTAAAAAATATAAAAGAAATAGAAAAGGGGGAAAAAATAGTGCACACCACCTCATATGTTCACATAAAGGAATTTTTATTTCTGTATACTCAATCCATTAACAATAAAGTGAACATCCTATTCTTTAAAAGTATTAGTAAGAGCAAAGCTATCAGCAACAATGGGACCACCATGCAGAACATTTAAAAAAAAGAAGTAACAAGTTCTATAAAATTTGCTTTATGAAGTTGCATAATTATTACTTTATGAATATAGTACAGAATAAAGTACACAGTATGGACAAAAGTTTTGGGACACCTACAGGAGCTTTTATGACAGCCCATTCTAAACCCAAAGGCATTGCTATGTTGTTGTCCTCTCCCCCTCCCCCCCTTTATAGCTAAACATCTTCCTCTCTTCTGAAAAAGTTTTCTGAAAGATTTTTAACTGTATCTGTAGGATTGCCTGCTCATTCATCCAGAGGACCATTTGTGAGACCAGACACTGATGTTGGATGAGAGGACCTGACTCACAATCTTCATTTAAGTTCATTCCAAATGTAGGGATGAATGAATAGATCATCTGAACAAATTTACACTTTTGAAGTAGAGATTCGACAGCTCTAGACACTCCATCTGGTGGCAGATAATCATGGCCGCACTGTGAGTATCGGGGCATGCGTGGATAATATGCCTACGACTAGGAATCAATAAATTTGCATGCACAACTAAACAAATTTTAGCAGCACATAAACGATCACTTATTCATTTTGTAGACAATACAGCACATTCGGAAAATCTTCAAACCCAGAATTATGGAGGCCAGCGTGCTCTTGCGAATTTTCAGTGGATTGTGCCTCCGCACAATTATGTCTCTGATCTCTACAGGCATTTCTTTCCTCTTCATGGCTTGGTTTTTGCTCTAATATGCATTGTCAGCTGTGAGACCTTATTTTAATATTTCAAGGTGCAAATTCAAAGGCACAAGCAACTTTCCCGGAGAACAGGAGACTGGGGCGTCCCCCTGAGCCTCCAATTCCATTGCCTCCAGGTCTGAGTGTAAAGCAGAGAAAACCACACCCTTTTTTAAAAAATCTGCACTAGGGATGAGCGAACTTGTGGAAGTTTGGGTTCACCAGGTTCAGCGGAACTTCAGGTCAAAGTTCGGGTTCGGGACCCGAACTTGACACTGAACCCGGACCCCATTAAAGTCAATGGGGACCCAAACTTCAAAACTCAATGAAAAAGTGGCCTAAATGGGTGGAAATGCTCCAAACCCAAACACTGTAGCTAGACTCTCACATGCCTCCATAGTGGTATCACCAATGCACTGTGAGGTAGAATAAAGCTGTGAGCTGCACCCACAACAGACCATGTGACACAGAAGCTACCAGGTGCAAAAGAACGCTACCAACAAAATGAAGCGGTACATTCCATACACAAAGAAAAAAACTCACTGAAAAAAAGTGTCCTAAACCCAAACACTGTAGCGTGTCTATAACCGGGGGAGCAATTCCTCCGCATGCGGTCTGCAGAACGGCAATCCCCAGCAAAAAATGTGTACAATGGAGGATGCCGGACTCAAACTTCACTTTATTATTTTCCGTTATAACATGGTTATAATGGAAAATAATAGCATTCTTAAGACAGAATGCTAAATAAAATGGCCATTGAGGGGTTAAAATTAATTTAAAAAAAACTCACCTTATCCCCTTGATCGCGCAGATGGTATCCTCTTTCTTCTTTCTGCAGGACCTGCAAAAGGACCTGCGATGACATCACCGCGCTCACCACGTGGTGAGCATGGTGATGTCATCGCAGGTCCTTTTGCAGGTCCTGCAGAAAGAAGAAACAAGAAGATACTGGCTGCACGATCGAGTGGATGAGGTGAGTTTTTTTAATCATTATTTTTAACCCCTAAATGGCCATTTTATTTAGCATTCTGTCTTAAGAATGTTATTATTTCCCATTATAACCATGTTATAATGGAAAATAATACAATCACCCGAACCCAAACACTTAAGTGAAAAAGTCCGGGTTCGGGTCCGGTTACCCGAACTTTGCAGTTGGGGTTCGCTCAACCTTAATCGGCACTGGATCGTCAACATTACCCCCTCCAGGAAAACTTCACGATAAAGCATCAGCTTTGGTATTTTTTGCCCCCAGATGATAGGTGATAACAAATTTAAACCTGGTAAAAAAAAAAAAAGACCACCTAGCTTGTCTAGGGGTAAGACGTTTAGCAGACTCAAGGTATAACAGGTTTTTATGATCCGTAATCACCATGATGGGATGAGCTGCCCCCTCCAAAAAGTGACGCCATTCCTCAAACGCTAATTTAATAGCTAAAAGTTCCCTATTGCCTATATCATATTTATTCTCAGCTGCCGAAAATTTCTTAGAAAAGAAAGCACAAGGATTCCATTTACTTGGAGACAGACCCTAGGACAGTACAGCCCCTTTCCCCACCTCCGATGCATCAACCTCCACAATAAAAGGTTGAGAAACATCAAGCTGGATCGGTATGGGTGCTGAGGTGAAACTCTCCTTCAGAGAGGAAAAAAATAGTTTAGGAGCATCAGACCATTTAGGAAAATCAGTCCCCTTCTTTGTTATGTCCGTAAGGGGTTTGATAATCGCAGAATAGTTCTAAATGAATTTTCTATGGAAATTGGTAAAACCCAAAATAAGCTGCAGAGCTTTTAGGTTCTTAGGAAGATCCCATTCTAGGATCATGCGGACCTTCTCTGGATCCATACGGAACCCCGAAGCTGATAGCAGATACCCCAGGAATTGTACCTCCTGTCCGTAAAATCTGCAACACCTGCCTCACATATACTTTGTGTGTCTCCAGATCAAGTGGATAGATCAAAATATATCACCACAAATCTGCCGACAAGATGACATAAGATGTGGTTGACAAAGTGTTGAAAGACAGCAGGAGCATTAATCAAGCTAAGACCTCATGCACACAACCGTTTTACGGGTCTGCATCCGAGCCGCAGTTTGTGCAGCTCGGGTGCGGACACATTCACTTCAATGGGGCCGCATCCTTTGCGCCGCTCCGTGGCCCCACAAAACAAAATATAGCATGTCCTATTCTTGTCTGTTTTGAGGACAAGAATAGGCATTTCTACAATGGGAACGTCCATGTGCATGAGGCCTAAATGGCATGACCAGGTTTTCATAATGCCCCTTAGGAGTGTTAAACGCTCTTTTCCACTCATCTCCCTCTTTGATGCAAATCGGATTTCTGGCTCCCCTTAAATCCATTTTTGGAAAACCATTCAGCACCAGCAATCTGATTAAAAAGGTCGGGAATGAGAGGAAGAGGATAGGGGTCTCGGATAGTTATTTGATTTCATTCACGAAAATCTAGGCAAGGACACAGGCCACCATCTTTCTTCTTCACAAAGAAGAACCCTGCAGGCTTGGGTGAAGAGCAGGGTCTGATATATCCTTTAGCCAGACTCTCGGAAACATAATCCATCATGGCTTGTCTTTCGAGCCAGAAAGATTATATAACTGTCACGGAAGGTGTACAGGAAACAAGACAATAAAGAATGAATATATGACTCACTGGATCCAAAACTAAGGAACAAAAAGGGAGACCCCTGCATAAGACCTGGCACTCTCCCCGACTGCTCAGCCTATGCGAACATCCCAATGGTAGATGATCGCATATCCTCGTACCTCGACTGTATAACACCTGAACACCCTATAATAGTGAGGGGACACGACCACCGGCTCCCTACACTAGACACAGAGGGAGTCAGGGTCACCTGGGATCCAGCAAACAGAAAATGAATGTACAACACTTATCTTGTAGAAGACTGGGAAATAGGATCAGCATGCACACACACTCCAGGAAGTTGTATAAACCGCACACTAATGCATTATGGGGAGGAATTTAAAGGGATGCAATCAGTCCAACTACATGACAGCTGAGAGAGGCTAACGAGATGAGGAACTGAAAACCAAAACAAAGGAAGCTCAAGGAGAAGGTTCTGAAAGGCATTTGTCAGAGCTTCTCAGATGTCTGGTGGTGACAATAACCTGGTCTTGGGTAACTTTGCTCCAGAGAGCAGGTTAACCGGGCAATCCTACGGACGATGGGGTGGTTACTCTTGACACCACTTCTGAGAGAAAACATCTTCAACGTTGGACACAAATGCTGGTAATGTTGTAATGGAGGTGGCTGAGCAACTGCTACTTAAGCAATTGTCCCTACAATGCTCACTCCACTCCAATATCTCCCTGGCCTGCCAATCAATAACAGGATTGTGCGCTACCAACCAGGGAAAACCTAATACCATAGGAGTAGGAAGATCTTCAAGGACATAGCAAGAAATAAACTCATTAGGGAAGGCCCCCTCCCAGAGATGTATGTTATGTACCATGTGTGTCAGGTTCACCTGAGTAAGAGGAGCAGAGTCGATAGCGAATATGGGGGTAGATCTAGGTGAAGGACAAAAAAAAAAGAATCCACCAAATTGACCCCAGAAACAGAAATTGTCTCAGTTTTATTACCAGAAACTACAATAGCTGGCAAAACAAACTGAGATGTTCGTATCGAGGAGATGTATCCTATGCACAACCTGGGGTCAGTAGTTTTCCGACAATTAGACAATTGTTTCTTTTTTGGTACAGATGGACAAGCTCCAATGAAATGACCCCTCCGACCACAGAAAAAACAAACCCCATACTTACAGCAAGCCCAAGGAGGACCAACTAGATGAGTGGCTCCCCCCAGGGCCGTCTTTACCAAGGGGCAAAAGGGGCAGCTGCCCCAGGCCCAGTTGCTCCTGGGGGGCCCAAGGCAGCTGCCTCTTGAGCGCTGCTAGCTACTGCCTCGGGTGTCAAGCTGTCAGCTACACATGGGGTGCTGCCATGCCATGTCTGCCATCACTGAGTCCAGGCATCATGATCATACTGTGTTAAAGTTGTGATCTAGGACCTTAATGACATCATCACCATGTGACCAGTAACCTAGCAATTACTGGTCACATGGCTATGAGGTCATCACAGGTCCTAGCAGGAGTGTTGCAGAAGTTAACTGTGGAGCTTTTTTGTGTGAAGATTACATCAGAAAAAGGTGACAGGGGCTGTTATGTTAATATACTGTAAACTACTGTATAGTCGGGGGCTGTATACTGTGTGGGAGCCTGTATACTGTGGGGGCTGTTTATTATGTGGGACTGTATACTGTGTGGTGGGCTGTATACTGTGTGGGGCTGTATACTGTGGGGGGCCTGTATACTCTGGGGGCTGTATACTGTGTGGTGGGCTGTATACTGTGTGGGGGCCTGTATACTGTGTGGTGGGCTGTATATTGTGTGGGGGGGCTGTATACTGTGTGGGGGGCTGTATACTGTGTGGGGGGACTGTATACTGTGTGGGGGCCTGTATACTGTGGGGGGGGGCTGTACATTGTGGGGGGGCCTGTATACTGTGGGGGGCCTGTATACTGTGGGGTGCTGTATACTTTGTATATTTTGCCCGAGCGGGGATGTGTGATATGATTCCCTTTGATCACATTGGTGCATTGGGCACAGTGTAGGCATGGGTATGTACCTGTTTTTTCCGGGGCTAAGGTGGTTTGTTGTAGTATGGGTTTGAGTGGGCCTATGTCAGCATGCACTAGTTTGTCTTTAAGATTATTTGGCCTCTTGTAGCACATACGGATTGGTTGTTGGAATTCATTAACCTCGGGGTAGGATTGTTGGAGGAGGGGCCAGTGTTTTTTGACAATAGATTGGATCTTGGGAACAAGGGGGTGGTAAGTCATCACTAGAGGGACGCGTGGTGGGGACACGGTCTTTGGTGGTATAGGTTCTGTGGATGTGGCTAATGAGAGTTCTTTGGTAAGTAAAGAGGTGGGGTAACCCCTGTCCTGAAATTTTTGGGCCATTTCCGTTAGACGCTGTTCTCTCAGAGTTGGATTTCCTGCGACCCTAGTCACTCGTTTGAACTGTGAGCGGGGTAAAGATAAAAGCAAATTCATTCCCCTCCAAGCATTATCATGCTGCAGAAACGTTTATTAATCTCGTACAACAGGAGATTAACAAGAACATAAATGACCTTAAAACGGGCGTAATACATACTCCCCAGAATTTGAAAAGTGAGGAACATATGGCACTTAGATTTCTCCAGGATGACAAATCGAAAACCATCAAACCAGCAGACAAAGGGGGAGCTATTGTGGTAATGGATACCACAGCCTACATAGCTGAAATTCGACGGCAACTGGCTGATGTCTCCACTTACAAAAAGGTGACACTTAACCCCCTCTTCCGCATTAAAAAAGAAATCGGTAGTTTCCTTGATCACCACCTCCAGATAGGCACCACCCCAGTTTTTTATACACTACCGAAAATACACAAGAACTTATCTAATCCACCGGGAAGACCCATCGTGGCCTCCACGGACTCTGTACTCTCTCCCCTGTCCATCCTTCTAGAAAAAATTCTGACTCCATTAGTGAAAAAGACACGTTCCTTCCTATTAGATACATCACACTTTTTATCCATTATCCTCAACATCACTAACATCACTCCTGAGGACCTACTGGTAACGCTAGACGTTAATAGTCTCTACACCTTAATTTCACATGATAAGGGCATCCAGGCCGTTGCAGCGCTCCTGACTACCTCCAACTACTCTACAGATACCCAAAGGTTCTGCACAGATCTGCTTAGATTCGTGCTTGAGAACAACTATTTTATGTTCGGGGATGACTTTTACATACAGCAACGGGGAACAGCAATGGGGGCCAACGTAGCGCCGCCGTAAGCAAATGCGTTTATGACAAAATTTGAGGAGGACCTGGTCTATACACATTCTCTCTTCCAGACCCACGCCAAAATTTGGCATCGCTACATCGACGACGTCTTTTGCATCTGGAACGGGGATTCCAACTCATTTACCAAATTCATAGAGTACATTAATAGTCAGGACCCTGACCTCACATTTACCTCCCACACCGATTTGCTATCCATCAGCTTTCTAGATACGGTCGTTCTTGAAACTGAGGCGGGCACCCTCACTACTGACCTATACACCAAACCTACTGACCGTAACACCCTGTTACATTATTCCAGCTGCCACCCAAAAAAACACAAAAAAATCTTTACCCCGCTCACAGTTCAAACGAGTGACTAGGGTCGTAGGAAATCCAACTCTGAGAGAACAGCGTCTAACGGAAATGGCCCAAAAATTTCAGGACAGGGGTTACCCCACCTCTTTACTTAACAAAGAACTCTCATTAGCCACATCTACAGAACCTATACCACCAAAGACCGTGTTTCCACCACGCGTCCCTCTAGTGATGACTTACCACCCCCTTGTTCCCAAGATCTAATCTATTGTCAAAAAACACTGGCCCCTCCTCCAACAATCCTACCCCGAGGTTAATTAATTCCAACAACCAATCCGTATGTGCTACAAGAGGCCAAATAATCTTAAAGACAAACATGTGCATGCTGACATAGGCCCACTGAAACCTATACTACAACAAACCACCTTTATATTCAACTGGATCGACACAGCCTTGTGTTTAAGCTATGATGCACTTAGAGTGTGAGATAGTTGTATTTACAGCTAGAGACAGCTTGTATAAGTATATGCTGACCTAGATATTTTATGTACAGCGTCTCATACGATAACTGGGGATTATTGAATGATCTGCCATCTGTGATCACAGTGTTGATTGTGGACTGTTCCCTGCAGGCACTCTGCACGGTCTCTACATTTATGTATTTGTTGTCCATGTTTTTATGTCAAAATAAAGATCTAATTTTATTGGGTATTAATCAGTACCGGTTCTCTTTTGTTGGGAAACAAACCACCTTTGCCCCGAAAAAAAACAGGTACATACCCATGCCTACACTGTGCCCAATGCACCAATGTGATCAAAGGAAATCGTATCACACATCCCCGCTCGGGCAAAATATACTACTCTAAAAATGTCTTTACCTGTAACTCCTCGTTTGTAGTGTACCTCATTAAATGTCCCTGCGGCCTGGCTTATGTGGGAGAAACAACCCAAAATATATACGCGACCGAATCTCCAAACATAAATCCGATATCCGTTGCAATAGAACAGAACAACCAATCCCATATCACTTCTCTCTTGCAAAACACCAGATCAGTCAGCTTAGGTTTCAAATATTGGAACAAATACCCGCTGGAAGAAGAGGTGGGAACCGGATTGCGCGTCTCAAAGAACGCAAATCTTTCTGGATCTTTGAACTCAATACCCTTTCGCCAAATGGTATGAATAGGGACTTTGACTTTTGTACGTCATGACGATACTACCAGATCTATACCACTATACCGGAGGATATATAGGATCGGACATTATAGCTTCATAATACTTTTTTCTACCACATGTTAATGTCTGTATCTATAACCTGTTACGATATGTTTATTAATACCATATTTTCTCCTTTACCTCCCACAGACAAAATGACTCATAAAGTCCGTCCCAGCCAGGTAGTATGAGTTATACCATAGTCGTATAGTATATAGTATATAATAAACAGTTATACCATAGTCATATAAGTATATAATAAATATATAGTATATAATAAGCATATAGTATACAACATAATATATTATGCTGTTCTGATACCAGGTATTTTGCCTTGGCTACATAGAGTAAATAATGTAATATATTATGCCGGCTAGAAAGTGTTTTACCCTGGTTAGCTCTATATACATACCCCAATGTATGCCTTAACCCCCCTTTTTCTTAAGCGACACATTGTGCTACCCTATATGCTATTGTATACACTACTACCGCCATACTCATGTAAGTGTTCATTAAGTTTGGGCAGTAAAATATCCCAATCCAATATTAACATCAAGTTGCCAATACTAATATGCCAGCTTCAGTCCCGGCCGGCCTACTGCGCGCGACGGTCCCGGGCGCCGTGACGCAGGACGCTCAGCCACACCGGCGGCATCTTTAAAAGGAGAGGCAAGCGCTGCATAAGCCATCGCATCCCAGAGGCAACATGCAGGAGATGACTAAGGTAAATGTGAGACCTCTCTACCTAACTACATGACTACCACCGCTCTGCCTCTATCTTTGATGGTCTAGATGTGTATATTTATACAACCGGCCCTCTAACGCAGATTCCCATAGATGAGTGGGCTATGACTCTGCTGCTTCATATATGCTCTATATATGCCTTTTTTATATATACTTGTCCTCATTACCACCTGCCATCCAGTTACCTGAAAACGCTATAACCTATGCCCCCTACACCCTACAGGTCACGCTACCCTTGAGACGTTCTGTAGACCTGCACCACTCTGCACTTGTTTGCTATCTCCGGACTTTGCCAAGTATATTGTGATCCCGGCTGCTGCTGATTTTCTACTGTTACTTACTGATGAATATTGATATATATCTATATATTTTTTCAAAGTGTAACTCCGCCATTGACGATGCAAATATGTATGGAAATTACTTTGCCTCACAACGTCTTACCTATCCTCTGTGTCCCCGTATACTAGACACTGGACATAACTTTGATGTTAATATTATGAATTGATTATGAACTTATTTATCATGTAAAAATACCCTGATGTATTGTATTGTATTTACCTTACTCCAGGCCGTGATCAAGCTCCTGTATTAGGACCGAAACGTTGGCCAGTCTGTGCATATATCATTCCTGAATGCTGACTAAAATTAAATGATAAATGGTGAAATGAAAAATGAAATGAAATGAAAATATAAATCTCCAAAACTACTAAAACGAATGCCGTGGTTTCCTTTTACTACATTATCTCCATTACCATTGAGCACCCTACCAAACGACACAAGAGGAGTGCCGTCCAACCCAAGCTATATCAAGATTGTATAGTGTGGGGGGCCTGTATAGTGTGGGGGGCTATACTGCTGTACTGTATACTGTGGGGGTCTGTATACTGTATACTGTGGGTGCGGTATAGTGTGGAATCCTATACTACTGTACTGTATAGTGTGGGGGCCTGTATAGTGTATAGTTTGGGGTGCTTTATACAGTGAGGTGTTGTATACCGTGAGGTGTTGTACACTGTGGGGTGCTGTATACTGTGGGCTGCTATACTGCTCTACTATATACTGTGGGGTACTGTATAGTGTGGGGTGCTAAACTTCATACTGTGTGGTGCTGTATACTATAGGGTGCTATACTGCATACTGTGGGGTGCTGGGGTGCACTGTAACACTAGGGTGAGCCGAGCCCTGGTCTCCTTCCTGCAGAGCGGTGCCCACTTCCAGCCCAGAGCACTGATCCTGAGCCGCTGGAGTCTTCAGAACTAGAAGTATTTGCAGTCATTCACTGTTCTCTACCAGGTGTGTGGATTTTTTTTGTGTGTGTTGTGGTGGAGGGCGTGATTGCCTGCTAAGGTGTGGGAAGGCGGTATCCAGGGGGCCCAAGTAAATTTTTGCCCAGTGTCCAATCAATATTAAAGACGGCCCTGGCTCCCCCTAGTAGCACAGGTTCATCTGAGTCAGAACAAACAGACTCCTGCCTGAGAAAAGTCTCTGTAGGACAATAACTCCTCAGCCTATCCCTAAGGAGTCTATCAATTCCTACAGATAGTGACATAGCGGCTTCAAGGGATATACAGCGGAAGAACATCTTTACTTTCTCTGACAACCCCGGGGAACAATAAAACTCTGCTGACTTCCTGCTGAAGCCACCGTAATCTAGACTCAGTTAGGGAGACTCGGTCAGGGTCATCGTATATGAGACCCAGGGACTCATCTACCGACCGGAGGGCCTGGGTATCAACTGGCAACGAAGCCCAGGATGGAGGATCCCCTTGAAGAAGGGAGATAACAATCCCCATCCGCTGTTCCTAATTAGCAGAGGAATTTGGGTGCAGCCTGAAATATAATTTACAGGCTTCTCGGAACACCACAAATGTGTCTCTCCCTCCAGAAAATCTGTTAGGGAGAGCAAACTTAGGTTCTGGATTAACCTGGTTACCCATAGCAGCCACTGAGCTCGAGGTCTGCTGCTGCTGCTGAAGGACTGACACCCTCAGTTCTGTCACTTTAAGAGACAGACCTTGCAACTCCTTTGCCAAAGCAGCAACAGGATCCATATTGGATCTAACAAAAATAAAAATTTTATTAAATTAAATAGTTTTTTCCACAATAAGGGCCAGATATAATATCATGCCTGATTTGGCAGGTAACAGATGTGCGGGGCAGAGGGTAGGGAAAGGGAAGTACCCTACCACTAGGGAGAGGGAGTTGTGACCCCTAACTCACCTAGCTCTGGCACTGCCCTGACATCTCTAGACGGGTTGCTAACCCATACGTTGATCACATGCCTCATCCATGGCTTGCCCTGATATAAGCCCTTGGTAGTGAGTAGGGCGATGGGAGCACTAGTCCTCACCACTGACACCTAGGGTAACAACAGGGAAAGGACAAACCATACAATCACCACAAACAATCCCCAAAGGGAGACCACAAACAAGAGAGAACGAGATCTGACAGCACCAGTTCCAACAGCTCCACAGCAACTCCAACTCCACAAGAGGTCAGAATAGAAGATCTGGAAAGAAGGTCTATATCTGGCAACAAGGGAAGCAGAAAGAGAAAGTGTATAGTAGCTGGGAGTGGCTGATAGAGAATAGCTGAAAGAAAAAGCTACATATTCCTAAATGGGACAAAAAGGATCGCAAACCTAAGTAGGAAAACCTGGACCGGAATAAATTTCCACCACTAGATCATGAAGCGATCTCTTGAAAAAGCGAGCAAGTAGCCACCCGCCATGACCCGCTGACCCCAGGCACAACAGGGTCAACGATAGGTTGTGACACCCTCGTGACAGTGGGCTTTAGTCAAGGTGTAAAAACATCTCAAAGATGATCAAGAGAAATGGGAGGCCCCCAAAGCTGAATTTCAAGTGTCATAGCAAAGGGTCTGAATATTCATGTCCATGTGAAATTTTAGTTTTTCCCTTTAATAATAGAAATATGTAATAGAAAAGACAAAAAAAAGGAAAAGAGTACATGTACAATGCTAATGATGGTCAGAGGTTCAGGCACCCATCTGAGTTGCGGCCTATCATCTGGCCGAAGCCCCGTCCTCGAGTACCGGAAGCCTCCTACATCCCTACATCCCTACATCCTTAGTCCAGACCAGACGTGATCCATAAGGCCTGCCAAAGGACAGAGCTGGGACCAGTAGTCCAGAGAAACACCACAGCGGCGGCAGTGGGGAAGGAGACTCACGGCCAAGCCTGCAGCATTGAGGCGCAGACTCCCACAGACACCGACTCACCGGCAGGTCAGCCTAGTCCTGTGGTGAGAGAGCCAGCCACACGGGGTGCAAGAGCTTGCAGTACGCCACCTCCTCTACCCCCACTTTCCACCCCACTACATCAGCGATCAGTGGATCGAGCACTGGGGGACATATTTAGCCACAGACCGCCCGCGCTTGAACAAATTTCCAGTCCCGCGGCACAGGATTGACACGCTTGAACAAATTTTTTGCTGTCGACATTTGTTTATGCTCTGCTAAATTGTCGGTAGGAGCGAGATACGGGACTGATTGCCCTATTGGAATCAGATGCGATTATTGAAAAAGTGATATACACTATACATACGAACTGCGGTTTTCCTTATTTTTCACCTTGATGAGTATTAATTGACTGAGGTCATATACTCTACACTGATTGCTGCTATTGATGTGGTGAATTTATTTATCTGCTGTTGTGTATATATTGTTTTGATGCTGCTGTCATGTATTTGTATTGATTTTATTAAATTTTATATAGTGCCATTTTAGGGAGTATCATCTCAATTAAATAGTGGTCTCATTTGATTCCATATTTGAGTGACTGGTCTTATTGTTTTTTCCTTGATTTCTGTTATTTGTGACCAAGAGCAACTTATCCTAATTACCCAGCTGTAGCGATCCACAGACACTTTGTTTGACGCTTGAACAAATGCAGACGTCTGTCATAAACCACTTGGCAGCAGTTGCCTCAAATCTCCAAATGCAAGAGGCACACATTAACAAGCTGTACGCCACTATGGAAGATCTAGAAAATCGCAAAAGATGCAACAATTTGAGAGTTAGATGTGTCCCAGAATCTGTTGAAGCCACAGACATTGCGACTACCTTAGCAGATATATTCTCAGGCCTGCTTGAAAGAGCACACCAAGCTTTGAGACCAAAACCCAAACCCTCTGAACCCCCCAGGCATATCATCTGCAAACTGCTAGACTTTCGCATAAAAGAAAAAATCCTACAGAATGCTAGATCCTCGGACTCTGTTTTCTATAATAACAAACAAAAAAGACCAAAGGTGGCCAATTGGCAAAAAATGGAAAACAGTGTCCACCCAGTACAGCCAAAAGGAGACCCGTAGTTGTAACTCGCTACTAGCTCCCGAGTGAAACAAGCAAAAAAACAAGGAAATTGAGTTCTTCCATTTGGAGTAGGAGTTTGAGGGGGCGGTGGACGTAGCGGTGTAGGTGGAAGCGGCGGTGGAGGACGAGGTAGCCAACACAGGTTTTTGGTTTTTATTTTATTTTTTAAAATTAGGGTACACTCTAAAAGAGTGTGTAATGTCCAAAATACAAGAATGAGCAATTGCGCTGCAGTATAACAATGGCTGGTTAGAGCCGGTATACATGTCAATTCTGCACAAGGTACGGACAAGTCCTGAGTGATCCATGCCTGGTTAATTTTAATGAACGTGAGCTTGTCCACATTGGCTGTGGACAGGCGGCTGCGCTTGTCTGTGATGACGCCCCCTGCCGTGCTAAACACACGTTCAGGGCAGGCCAGCACCTCCAAGGCATAAAGGGCAAGCTCAGGCCATGTGCCCAATTTGGAGACCCAGAAGTTGAAGGGGACAGACCCGTCATTCAGTACATGTAGGCGTGTGCACACATACTGCTCCACCATGTTGGTGAAATGCTGCCTCCTGCTAAGACGTTCCATATCAGCTGGGGGTGCTGGTTGTTGTGGCGTGCTGACAAAGCTTTTCCACATTTCGGCCATGCTACCCTGCCTTCTGAGGTGCTGGCGGTGCCCCAGCTGCGTTGGGGACCTCTTCCTCTGCCTTCGCCTTGTGTTTCCACTGTGCCCCCGCTGTCAGATGGGAATGCCACCAGCAGCGCGTCTACCAGAGTGCGCTTGTACTCACGCAACTTACGATCACGCTCCAGTAAGGGAATTAAGGATGGTACGTTGTCCTTGTAACGGGGATCCAGCAGCGTGGCCACCCAGTAATCAGCGCAAGTTAGAATGTGGGCAACTCGGCGGTCATTGTGGAGACACTGCAGCATGTAATCGCTCATGTGTGCCAGGCTGCCCAGAAGCAACGAAAAGCTGTCCCCTGTGGGAGGTGTATCATCTGTGTCCTCTGTATCCCCCCAGCCACGCACCAGTGATGGCCATGAGCTGGTCTGCGTGCCACCCTGCTGTGAACATGGTTCCTACTTCTCCATCTCCCCCTCCTCATCCTCCACCTCATCATCCTCCAGAACTGTGCCCTGGCTGGACAATTGTGTACCTGCCATTTGTGGGTGCAGGAACTCACCCTCGGAGCCACTTGTGAATGACTGGCAGGAAACCCTACAAAATGATCCCTCTTCCTCCTCCTCCTGCTGTGCCACATTCTCTTCCATCATCGCCAGGAGCGTTTTCTCAAGGAGGCATAGAAGTGGGATAAAAATGTGAAATAAGGTTGGGCGTCACTCAATATCGGGCATCAATCAGACAACACCATATAGTCTGAAAATATTAGATTTTACTTACAACATGTTGTATAAAACTTGCAATAAAATTACATAAAATACACTAAAATCACACATATAGCATATATAACCCCCTCTAAGGACGCTAGTTGAATTTCCAAAGCTCAGAAATATCGATATCCCTGATATCCACCAGGGTAGAGCCAGGGAGGCAAAAAGTCAATATTGGATTGCAGAGAGTCACAAAAATATTTGGGCGTTGGATGTAATAAAACGCAGGGTTACTTTACCACTCCTATAGACTGCTTGTCCTTTGAAATGCGGTTGCTCTATGAGCTGTAAGGACCTGTGGATCCGATCTCTTCTATTGGCAACCCCAGTGTTTAGCGATGTTCTTTATGCCTTTGGCCTTCCAGGACCTGCTTGTGGCGTCCCACGTGGTGCTACTGGATAGGTCAGGTGACTTTCAATTCCAGGCGGGGTTTTCAAATCTGTTCGGCATCCGATCATGAATATAAATTTCTTCCTTATGTCGTCCCTCACTGTCTGTTTACCATACGCGTTTCGGGGTACAGCAGCACCTTCCTCAGTGGTACAGACAGTTGAGGATTTTTGACTTTGACTCCCTTATCCCAAGGGGTCTAAATGCAGATATGGAACTCTTTGGATTCCTGTAGTGGGATGTTGGTCTGTCATGAATGAGACATCTGGTGTCAGGCTGTGTTACCAGCACCCAGATCTCCCCTTCCTGGCAGGCTCGCATCCCCATAAACGTCACAATATGGAAAAGGAACATGGGAAGGGACCTCTCTCATCGTCTTCAACCCAAATTTTGAATTTTAATAAAAAACGCATTAAAAACGCACCGAAACCGCAGGTGCGTTTTTGGTTTATTCTGAAAGTTTTGGATGAGGACATACAGTGTTGAGACCTTTTTTAATGAAAAATAACTATTTATAGATTTTTTATTTTGGATTT
This sequence comes from Bufo gargarizans, assembly GCF_014858855.1. NCBI lineage: Eukaryota > Metazoa > Chordata > Amphibia > Anura > Bufonidae > Bufo > Bufo gargarizans. The sequence goes on from NC_058080.1 coordinate 237,990,871, forward strand.
TTAATTCAGCACAATGGAGTGCAAACAGGTCTCTATACAATAATGTAAGACATAAGATGAATAGTCCAGATGAAAAATTGAGACTTCATTCTTGAAACAGAATTAGTAGTTCACCACTGACGGTTTTTACATATATTGTTATATATTTTTCTGGTTTTATTTTAATGTTTTAGCAAAAACGCATTGGAAACGCACCAAAACCGCGGGTGCGCTTTTTTGGAATATATTGGAATACATTGTTATTATATTCATGCGGGTTTTATTATTATTATTTTTAATATTGATTAAACTTATAGATTTTAACTATGGTCAAAATGTTATGATCTGAAAGGATATGGACTTATACAATATTGCATTTGGATCACTACAAGTATACAATTGGACTCCTACAAAATAAAAATCCACATCCTGATCTTCCATGTCCCTCACTGTCCCAGCATGCAATTTACCAATTAAGGACGATATAAAAAGGACACCTCAATCCCACTGTCTGTACCACTGAGGAAGGGGCTGCTGTACCCCGAAACGCGTATGGTAAACAGACAGTGAGGGACGACATAAGGAAGAAATTTATATTCATGATCGGATGCCGAACAGATTTGAAAACCCCGCCTGGAATTGAAAGTCACCTGACCTATCCAGTAGCACCACGTGGGACGCCACAAGCAGGTCCTGGAAGGCCAAAGGCATAAAGAACATCGCTAAACACTGGGGTTTCCAATAGAAGAGATCGGATCCACAGGTCCTTACAGCTCATAGAGCAACCGCATTTCAAAGGACAAGCAGTCTATAGGAGTGGTAAAGTAACCCTGCGTTTTATTACATCCAACGCCCAAATATTTTTGTGACTCTCTGCAATCCAATTTTGACTTTTTGCCTCGCTGGCTCTACCCTGGTGGTTATCAGGGATATCGATATTTCTGAGCTTTGGAAATTCAACTAGCGTCCTTAGAGGGGGTTATATGTGCTATATGTGTGATTTTAGTGTATTTTATGTAATTTTATTGCAAGTTTTATACAACATGTTGTAAGTAAAATCTAATATTTTCAGACTATATGGTGTTGTCTGGTTGATGCCCGATATTGAGTGACGCCCAACCTTATTTCACATTTTTACAATTTACCAGCAATAGGGAGTGCTGTGCGGCAGTGCACCTATTCCATAGGTAAACAGTGAGCCGCCAAATCCTTTGCTATAGAAGTGGGATAGTAACGCTGAGAAAGACGTTATCGGCACTGGCCTTGTTGGTGGAGTATTCAAAACAGGGCAACAAGGAACACAGGTCTCGCATGGAGGCCCAGTCATTGGTGGTGAAGTGGTGCTGTTCCGCCGAGCGACTCACACTTTATGCAGCAGCTCTGACATATCAGGGTAATTTTTAAGGAATCTCTGCACCACAAAATTCAGCACATGAGCCAGGCAAGGGATGTGTGTCAAACCATCTAGTTCCAGAGCTGCTACGAGATTTTACCCATTATCGCACACCACCAGGCCTGGCTTGAGGCGCATTGGCACAAACCACTCATCGGTCTGTTGTTCAAGGCCCGTCCACAGCTCCTGCGCGGTGTGGGGTTTGTCCCCCAAACAGATAAGCTTTAAAACAGCCTACTGTCGTTTACCCCTGACTGTGTTGAAGTTGGTGGTGAAGGTGTTACGCTGACCGGATGAGGAGCCGGTAGAGGATGAGGAAGCGGAGTAGGAGGAGGAAGCAACAGGAGGCAAACTGAAGTGCCCTGCAATCCTCGGTGGTGGAAGGACATGCACCAAACTCAAGCCCGCCGCCACTGCATTTACCTAGTGTGCTGTTATGGAGATATAACGTCCCTGACTGTGCTCACTGGTCCACGTATCCGTAGTGAGGTGCACCTTGCCACAGATGGCATTGCGCAGTGCACACCTGATTTTGTCCCAAACTTGGTTGTGCAGGGAAGGGATGGCTCGCCTGGAAAAGTAGTGGTGGCTGGGCACGACGTACTGTGGGACAGCCACGACCATAAAGCCTTTTAAACTATCCGTCTCCACCAGACGGATTTCAAAGGCCAGTAATTTTGAAATTCTGGCATTCAGGGCTAGTGATCGTAGGTGGGTAGGGGGGTACTTCCTCTTCCTCTCCAGCGTTTGGGAGATGGAGAGCTGAACGCTTCCGTAGGACATTGTGGAGATGCTTGGTGACCCAGGTTATGGTGTTGCTGGAAGATCCTCTGCTTGCGGGGTGGCAGGTGGCACTGTCACTCCAGAGGCGGATGAAGAGGCCGAGACTGCAGCAGAAGAGGAAGGAGGAGGAGCCTTGTCGTCAGCACATTGTCTGAAGAACTGCCACTGCAGGGAACTCCTTGGAGCTGGCTTTGGTGTTCTCGGTCCCTTGCTGCGGTGGGCAGTAGCAGGCGTACTGTCTAGAGGATGGCCGCTCCGCTTTTGCACCCTTCTCCCTCTTCTGCTGTGCTGGTGTTTCTGTGCGATCACTGCCTCTTCCTCCGAACTACATAGGTCACTCGTATGACCTTGATTCCATGTGAGGTCGAAGACCTCATCGTCCTCCACATCATCTTCCACCCAGTCTTCACCCCTGCCTTCCTTGTCGGTCTGCACACTTTCAAAAGCCCCAGCAGTTGGCACCTGTGTTTCGTCATCATCTGAGACATGCTGCGATGGTCCTCCCATGTACTCATCTTGAAAGATAAGTGGTTGGGCATTGGTGCACTCAATCTCTTCCACTTCTGGGGCAGGGCTAGGTGGATGGCCCTTTGAAACCCTGCTAACAGAATAATCAAAAAGCAGAAGAGACTGCTCAATGACTTGGGGCTCAGACTGCTTGGCTGATTTGCAAGGGGTGAGGTGAAAGACTAATGAACATCGGCTGCATGTGCCAACTGTGGTCTTTCAACAGGAGACTGGGAGGGAGACAATGTGAAGGAAATGGATCCACTGTCAGCAACCCAATCTACTATCGCCTGTATTTGTTCAGGCCTCACCATTCGTAGAGCCGCATTAGGCCCGACTAAATACCGCTGCAGGTTCTGTCGCCTACTCGCACCTGAGGAAGGGTTTTCACTTGTGCGTGTAGCTGGCACAGATCGACCATGTCCTCTCCCTGCAACAGGAGCTCCACCAGCAGCACCATGACCTGGGCCACGTCCCTTATTTGACGCTCTCCTCATATTTCTCAAATTTAGGATCTTGCACTAAATGGTTGTTTCATTAATAGTAGAATAGAACGACAGTATGTACAGGGTGTATCTCACATGCCCTGAACCAGATTAGGCCTCAATTAAAGATTTGTGCACTAAATGGCGGTATTTCAAATATCTGAATATAACCCAAATATATAAAGGGTGTATCTCACAATGAAATATGCAGCAAAGGCTGCCAAATAAACTTTTTTTATGCCCAAACGGGTGTTAGTTTAATAACTGAATATGACAGCAGTATTTAACCCTGGAATTTAAAACGTGCTGATGCTGCAAGGCCTGAAAAATTGTGTATTTTGCCCCAAAAAGGGTGTTTTATTATTAGAAGAATATAAGCCCTGTATATACAGGGCGTATCTCACACGGCCTGAACCAGACTAGGCCTTAATTAAAGATTTGTGCACCAAATGGCGGTATTTCAAATACCTGAATAGAACCACACTATGTAAAGGCTGTATCGCACAATGACATATGCAGCAAAGGCTGCAAAATAACCTTTTTTTTCCCCAAACGGGTGTTAGTTTAGTAACTGAATATGACAGCAGTATATAACCCTGAAATTTCAAACGTGCTGATGCTGCAAGGCCTGAAAAATTGTGTATTTTGCCCCAAAAAGGGTGTTTTATTAATAGAAGAATATAAGCCCTGTATATACAGGGTGTATCTCACACGGCCTGACCCACACTAGGCCTCAATTAAAGATTTGTGCACCAAATGGCGGTATTTCAAATATCTGAATATAACCCAAATATATAAAGGGTGTATCTCACAATGACTTATGCAGCAAAGGCTGCCAAATAAACCTTTTTTTTGCCCAAACAGGTGTTTTTTTAATAACTGAATATGGCAGCAGTATATAACCCTTGCATTTCAGATGTCTAGATGCTGCAAGGTCTGAAAAATGTTGTATTTTGCACAAAAAAATGTGTTTTATTAATAAAAGAATCAAACCCCTGTATTTAAAGAGTGTATCTCACACGCCCTGAACCAGACTAGACCTTATTTTCATTTTGTTTGCCCAAAATGGCTGTATTTCAAATACCTGAATAGAACCCCTGCATATATAGGGTGTATCTCACACGCCCTGATCCACACTAGGCCTCAATTAAATTTGTTTGCCCAAAATGGCTGTATTTCAAATACCTGAATAGAAGCCCTGTATTTAAAGGGTGTATTTCACACGCTTTGATCCACACTAGGTCGCTATCAAAGAATTGTGCCCAAAATGGCTTTATTTCAAATAACTAAATAGAAAGACAGTTTCTAAAGGCGGTATCTCACAATGACATCTGCAGCAAAGGCTGCCAACAATTTTATTTTTGCCCAAACGGGTGTTTGTTTAATAACTGAATTTGACAGCAGTATATAACCCTGGAATTTCACATGTGCTGATGCTGCAAGGCCAGAAAAATAGTGGAATCTGGTAAAAAAGTGGCTGTATTTCTAGCTTAAATTGCACACTAGAAAAGTTGGCGGGTGCCGCGCTAATTTGTAAAGCAGTATAAGGGATCTGGGACCAAAAATACAAATACAACTTTTCTTCTATTTTGTATTAAGGATTTTGAACCTATCCCACTAAGGGCACCGCAGCTGACTGTTCATTAGTCCACACCCACCAATTTGTTTCTGTTTGCTAAATTGCACACTGACTAATCCAGATGTTGTATATTGCCAAAAAAGTGTTTTTTTTGGTAACAGAATATGAAAGCTGTATATATTAAACTTGAATTTAACACTTGCAGATCTGGAAAATAGTGTTTTTTGGGAATAAAGTGTGTTTTTAAAAACCCAGAAAATGATGGCTGTATTTCTAGCTTAAATTGAACACTAGACTAATCTAGATGTTGTATATTGCCAAAAAAGTGTTTTTTGGTAGCAGAATAGGAAAGCTGTATATATTAAACTTGAATTTAACACTTGCAGATCTGGAAAATAGTGTTTTTTGGCAAAAATGTGTGTTTTTCAAAACCCAAAAAATGATGGCTGTATTTCTAGCTTAAATTGCACACTGACTAATCCAGATGTTGTATATTGCCAAAAAAGTGTTTTTTTGGTAACAGAATATGAAAGCTGTATATATTAAACTTGAATTTAACACTTGCAGATCTGGAAAATAGTGTTTTTTGGCAAAAAAGTGTGTTTTTTAAAACCCAGAACATGATGGCTGTTTTTCTAGCTTAAATTGCACACTGACTAATCCAGATGTTCTATATTGCTAAAAAAGTGTTTTTTTGGTAACAGAATATGAAAGCTGTATATATTAAACTTCAATTTAACACTTGTAGATCTGGAAAATAGTGTTTTTGGGCAAAAAAGTGTGTTTTTAAAAACACGGGAAATTGTTGGCTGTATTTCTAGCTTAAATTGCACACTGACTAAGCCTGCAAATTTTTTAAAACTGATTATTTGTGCTGTTTTTAAAGCTTGGATTTCAATGTCCCAAAAGCTCAGATGCAGTGCTGGTGTACTAAGCTTGCATAAAATGGCCGCCGCCGCCGCCCCCCTAACTGACTTATAAAAGTTATTTTTTTCCGTCATTGGGCTCAGGGCAGGATAAAAATAATTGTGCCCTGCACCCACACAACACAATGTATGTAGATCGCTGTGTTAGATTCACGTTCTGAACAAAGATTATCTCCTATTCTCTCCCTGAAATCACCAGCAGCATCCTCTCCCTACACTAGTAACAGCAGAGTGACGTGCAGCGCTATGTGACTCCAGCTTATATAGAGGCTGGGTCACATGCTGCTCTGGCCAATTGCAGCCATTCCATTAGTAGGCATGGCTGTAATGGATTTTAAGGGCACAGAGTAAAACGCTTGTTGAGTGGCTGCTCTGCAGCCTTTCAAAAAGCGCTGAGAAATCACCGAACACCGAACCCGAACTTTTACTGAAATGTTCGGGTTCGGGTTCCAAAAATCCTAAAGTTCGGTACGAACTCGAACTTTACAGTGTAAAGAGCAAAAGTGCTTCCCCAGTGCACAAAGACAATTGCACATCATATATAGTGAAATATATGCTGCTGTTGATGATGGTAAGTATGCCTATTGCACACATATGATCTGTAGAAGCTTTGTAGCAGTTTTTTTCAAATAAGCACAGAAAAAGGAGTACTGTAATAACTCATGTGCCTTGTCTTGGCATTGCAGTACATGAAGTTATGAACAGCTCCAGCAGCCACCTTCTCTGTAAGACACACAGTACACTAACTGCCTCTCTCCTGTCCCTAATAATAAAACTTGATGTTCTTCTGAGTAATTCAAGATAACTAAATATATGTTCTTCACAATCCAATGGTTTGTCTAATCGAGTTCACAATAGTGTCTGTGCTTCAGAGATAGCATAGGGCCTGATAGGCCAGTTAATATCCTCCCATCTGATGAGCTGTCATGTTGGGCAAGCCTGCTGGCCAGGGTCACATACTGGGACATGTGATCCTCTGTCTTCATCTTCCCTGTCTTGTTTCCCACCTTAGTGCACTAAATTTTAAAGGTAAAATGGCCAGCTTAATTCATCCGAATCAAATCGTCAAAACTTCAGATGCATTTGGCAGAACATTTTTTTGTAAAATGCATTACTAAACTGATTTGTTTAGAATAAATTTGCTTGTCTCTCCATCAATATTCTACATAATTTAGGTTAAATAACATTAGTATAGGTATGGAAGTACTAAATATGCAAATATTTCTAAAATGTATATTATTATAATGTACATTATTATGTTAGAAGTAGTGCAAATGAAGTGAAACAGCTGTTAGCTGCCTTCACTGGTGCCAGAGCTACCACTTTGAATACCACCAGAAGCTCATCTGTGTTCAAAGTGTAGTGGTTGTGCTGGGTTACTGCAGCTCAGAATCCATTCACCCAACATGCCCATTACACTTTCAGTGGAGCTGTGCTTTAGGCTCTATTCTCAGTGGTACTGCAGGGAACAGCTGATTGTAAGGGGTGCCGGGTGTCAACCTCGCTATTTATAGAGGACCTTTTATTGGTTTGTAGTGAGATAAACATCTGTACCTGCGGGGTATGCTGCCACCCTGCCAGTTTTTTTTCTAAATAGCGCTCCTGCGCCCCGTTATGGTCCCCCGCAAATTTTGCACTCAGTATTCTAATATTGAGCATCTGCGCAATGGGGAGGAGACACAGTCTTTCTCTGTGGGCGTCTCCTTCTTCCCTGACTGTAGTGCTGTCCAATCGCAGTGCAGAGCTCCACAGCCAGGGAAGTTTTTTCTCCCTGGCTGTGACGCTCTGTGATTGGACAGCGCTACAGCCGGGGGAGAAGGAGACGCCCACAGAGAAAGACTGCGTCTCCTCCCCATTGGTCCGATGCTCAGTATTAAAATACTGAGCGCAAAATTTGCGGGGGACCATAACGGGGTGCAGGAGCGCTATTTTAAAAAAACAGGCAGGGTGGCAGCAGGCAGCATCAATGGGGGGTACCCCGCAAGAACAGATATTTATCTTACTTACTACAAACCAATGAAAAGTCCTCTTTAAATTTATGTTACAAAGCACTTTACTGAATATTTTTTTACTCGTTTTTATTGTATTTATTTTTTAGTCCCGATTGGGGACATGAGCAAGTGATACTTCTATAATACATTGAAAAACTTCTGTCACATTAATACTAAAAGCATATGCAGCCTACTTGACGCTGACTCTGGATTGTTAGGCCTCCCTCTGAAATCACTCGCATGGTCACTAATTGCTGCAGCATCTAAGAGGTTAAGCGTCTGGGATAAAATATTTCTCTGGTGGAAAGAAAAGAGTGGAAGCAGATGGGAGGATTGGCGTGGCAGCAATGGAAGCGACACATAGGAAGGGAGAGTGAAAAAGGTGAGTATATGTTCTTTTATAATTTTATGACAATTCTTAACTGGGGGGCTTTTGTTTAATTCAGACAACCTTTTTGCTCCCTGTCCAGCTGCTCACCAGCCTCCGTATTTAGCTGGGCTGTGGACCCATCCCCTTGCCTGAGATTTGAGGTTTTCTAGTAACTAGTGATGGTGTGATCTCTTGTCTAACTACCTGTGTACCATATCTGGCCTGTCTACTGATTCTGCTCCTTGTTGCCTGCCCAGACATTGGAACTGCTATCTGGGATATGCATGTACTCAGCCTGCCCTGAGCTTTTACTGTGGTCAGACTATGCCTTTCGGTGCTTAGCATCGATGTGATTAGTAAATGTGTGCCTATGTGTAAAACTAGCCCCAATCTTTCATAAGAAGCAATGGCATAATGCTTTACAGGATACAAGATAAACTTGGAAGACTTGAATATGCTGCACTTACATGCTTCACTGGCCAGGGATCATTAGACCAATTGTGGCTGCAGTTTAGATTCATGAAGGGCTTCCAGCTATGTTGCATCACATAGTATAACATGTAAGTCCTGTGTTAATGTCTAATGATTATTAAAACGAGTCTTCCAGCTAAAAGCTAAGTCTACACTATTACTATGAAACTTATGGCTATGGCCACAGTCAAGTTTCTGCATGCAGTTTTCTAAGTCAAAACCAGAATTAATTCAAAAAAGAGAAGTTGAATCTGTCTCGTATACTTTCTCTCCTTTTAGGATCCACTTCTTATTTTGGCTTCCAAAACTGCATGCAGAAACCTAAAGAAGAAGAAGAAAAAAAAAAAAAGAAGAAGAAGAAAAAACATCCCCATAAAAGCTAGCTGTGCAAAACTATGGACGGAGCTTATAGCACAAGACCCTCCATCGTGGGTGGTTGCCATTAACCTTTTCTTATAAATGTATGAAATGCTTTGCTGTCTTTGATAAATGAGTTAACAATAACTTTACTCTGCTTTTCACACTACTTGCTCACATTATTTTTTTTTACTCAGGTTTATTTTTGTCAGCAGTCAATTATGAAAGCAAAGTATCAGCAAACAGCCATTCTAAAATGTGCATTCCTATATAGGTTGAGGGGCCTCAAGATCATAAATTATACTGAACTGAAAAATATTTTTCTTGTCCTGAAACTCCCATGGAGCCTAAATAAAATATGTAGATAATATAGCTGGTGTAAGCACTTGGTACAAGACGAAATATGCAGAGCTAATTACTTTGATTTTGTCTGAAAATGTCCACTTTCTACATTGTCTTGCTGAGGTTTAACATTTTCTACTGACTTAGGCCTCATGCACACGACCATTGTGTGCATCCGTGGCCGTTGTGCCATTTTCCGTTTTATTATTTCGCAGACCCATTGACTTGGGTCTGTGGAAAAAAAAAAAACGGAAAATGCACCGTTTTGCAGCCGCATCCATGATCCGTGTATCCTGTCTGTGAAAAAAATATGACCTGTCCTATTTTTTTGACGGACAACGGTTCAAGGACCCACTCAAGTCAATGGGTCCGTGAAAAAACACGGATGCACACAAGATTGGCATCCATGTCCGTGATCCGTGGCCGTAGGTTACTTTCATACAGACGGATCCGATTAGTGAAAACTCAGATCTGACAGTATATTCTAACACAGAGGCGTTCCCATAGTGATGGGGACGCTTCTAGTTAGAATATACTACGAGCTGTGTACATGACTGCCCCCTGCTGCCTGGCAGCACCCGATCTCTTACAGGGGGCTGTGATCTGTTCAATTAACCCCTCAGGTGCCGCACCTGAAGGGGTTAATTGTGCGTATCATAGCCCCCTGTAAGAGATCCGGGGCTGCCAGGCAGCAGGGGGCAGACCCCCCTCCCTCCCCAGTTTCAATTTCATTGGTGGCCAGTGCGGCCCCACTCCCTCCCTCTATTGTATTTATATCACTGGTGGCCAGTGCGGCCCCCCCCGGCTCCCCCCTCCCTCTACTGTATTTAACTCATTGGTGACACAGTGTGTGCCCCCCCCGCCCCCCTCCCTCCCTCTATTGTATTTAACTCATTGGTGGCACAGTGTGCGGACCCCCTTCAGCCCCCCTCCCTCCCTCTATTGTTTTTAACTCATTGGTGGCACAGTGTGCGCCCCCCCCCCGATCATTGGTGGCAGCGGAGAAGCATCATACTTACCTGCGATGTCTGTGACCGGCCGGGAGCTCCTCCTACTGGTAAGTGACAGATCATTAAGCAATGCACCGCACAGACCTGTCACTTACCAGTAGGAGGAGCTCCCGGCCGATCACAGACATCGCAGCAGCCAGCAGGTAAGTATGATGCTTCTAATATTGCTAAGTAACCATGGCAACCAGGACTGCAGTAGCATCCTGGTTGCCATGGTTACCGATCGGAGCCCCAGCGATTAAACTGGGACTCCGTTCGGAACTCTCCACTGCCATCAATGATGGGGGGGGGGGGAGGCCGCACACTGTGCCACCAATGAGTTAAATACAATAGAGGGAGGGGGGACGGCCAGGGGGGCCGCACACTGTGCCACTAATGATAATACAATAGAGGGAGGAAGGGGGGGGCCGCACACTGTGCCACCAATGTTATTAATACAATAGCGGGAGGGAGGGGGGCCGCACTGGCCACCAATGATCCAATGATATTCAAACTAGTGAGGGAGGGGGGTCTGCCCTCTGCTGCCTGGCAGCCCCTGATCTCTTACAGGGGATATGATATGCACAATTAACCCCCTCAGGTGCGGCACCTGAGGGGTTAATTGTGCGTATCATAGCCCCCTGTAAGAGATCGGGTGCTGCCAGGCAGCAGGGGGCAGTCATGTACACAGTTTGTAGTATATTCTAATTAGAAGCATCCCCATCACCATGGGAACGCCTCTGTGTTAGAATATACTGTCGGATATGAGTTTTCATGATGTAACTCAAATCCGATGGTATATTCTAACATAGAGGCGTTCCCATGGTGATGGGTTCGCTTCAAGTTAAAATATACCATCGGATTGGAGAAAACTCAGATCCGATGGTATAAAAGGGACTCCTGACTTTACTTTGAAATTCAATGGGGGACGGATCCGTTTGCAAGTGCACCTTATTGTGTCAACGTCAAACGGATCTGTCCCCATTGACTTGCATTGTAATTCAGGACGGATCCGTTTGGCTCCGCGCGGCCAGGCGGACACCAAAACGACTTTTTTTTCATGTCCGTCGATCCTCCAAAAATCAAGGAAGACCCACGGACGAAAAAACGGTCACGGATCACGGACCAACGCAACCCCGTTTTGCGGACCATGAAAAAATACTGTCGTGTGCATGAGGTCTTATCATGATAAGAATATTCTGGCTAATAATTGTATATTAGCTTCACATCTGACTTCAAATAATTAGCACTCGGATTTCTGGATGGAAGAAATCATATTGTGTGGCTAGTGGTAAAATGTGTTTAATGTGCATAAAAGGCAATGGGTTATGAAGAGGACGGATTCCATGATTTGTCCCTGGCTGGAAGCAATAAACTTCAGAGCAGACAGCTATGTAGACACAGCTAATTGGTAAATTATTTGGTACAGAGACTGTAGAAGCACAGCACACATGTACAGTTCACCAACAGAAATCTTACTTTCCTGGGATTTTATGGACATGTCTGGAGTATAAAATAAATATTGTCAGGGCCCAGAAACATGGGAATCTGAGAAGTGTGCTTTGTTAATTTGGTAGTGAGAAGCTCACATTATCCACACATGGTCCTGTACTGTATGCCTCCAATTCAAATGTCAGGAAATCATTATACCATTTTACAGGCTTTAAAAAGCCATAATGTATATGGAGTAGCATTTTAGTGAAAATTAAATGGAGTCATTCAAACTTAATGAATCATTTTAGCAAGTACTGTGCATGCTAGCCAGATGAAGAACTAGTTGGGGCAACTGCCTAGAAACAACAGGTGACACATACAGTATGGATCTCCAAAAATACTGTACTGTCATCAAAGTCTGCATTTGTGTTTTATAGGGCGCATTCAATGCAGAATCCAAAATGGTGTAGAAACTTTAGCAACTATTTCATACATCTGAATTGGATTATATATACAGCATGTGCATAAATATGACTTTTGGTATGGGTATGGGACAGTCTCAAAAATGTATGCAACAAATCTGCCACATATGAACTTAAAGGGACATTAGGGACATTGATAGTATATCCCTGGGCTCCTATTTCTAGAAAAGGCCTTTGAGGTGCATGTACGGACCTTCTAAGATCACTGCTATGGGAGTTCTGAAAATAGTCAAGCGCTGACTCTACTATTTTTTTGCAGTCCCATGGTGGTGAGTACAGAGGTGGTCGCACTTAGGCACTTTGCTTTCCATTCACTGCTATGGAAGTTACTAAAATAGCTGAGTAGGCTCGCTTGGCTTAGGCCTCCTGCACACGGCCGTTTTTTTCCCCCGTTTACTGGCCGTTTTTTGCATTCCGTATACGGTCCGCAAAACAAAACGTATATGGTTCCGCAAAAAAAACTGAATGTACTCCGTATGCATTCTGTTTCCGTATTTCAGTTTTTTCCATTCCGTTTTAACATAGAACATGTCATATTATTGCCCGCAAATCACGGTCCGTGGCTCCATTCAAGTCAATGGATCCGCAAAAAAAAAACTGAACACATACGGAAATTGATCCGTATGTCTTCCGTTTCCGTTCCGTTTTTTTCCTGAACCATCTATTGAAAAGGTTATGGCCAGCCCAATTTTATCTATGTAATTACTGTATACTGTATATGCCATACGGAAAAACGGAACGGAAAAACGGAACAGAAATGGAAACACAACAGAAACAAAAAACGGAACAACGGATCCATGAAAAACGGACCGCAAAACACTGAAAAAGCCATACGGTGGTGTGCAATAGGCAGTGAGTGGAGTGGAGTGAATGGGCAGTGAGTGGAGAACAAGGTGCACATAGGCTGTGTGCTCACTTTCACTTCAGAGGCCCTGTTAGATAGGGGCGTATTCCAGAGTTGACTATATAATATACCTGACATTGGTTACATATTCTACTGATATGTCATCAATGTCGAAGATGGGAATACACCTTTACCATATTGCAATTGTTCCTGCTCATAAAGGAAACAATTATATGACCTTCAAGGCTACTTTCACATCTGCGCTGTGCTGTCTAGTTTTGAGGTCCGGCACAGGGTCTCAAAACCGCAGCACAATGCTTCCGTTTTGTCCCTATTCATTGGCAAAGGAGACAAAAATGAACAAACCGCACCGGGTGCATGAGAATGCATTTTGTACCGGTTTGTTGCATTCCCATACCGCACACAAAATCTCTGCAAGCAACGTTTTTGTTTGCGGCATGGGAAACGGAAGAAGCCGGATTCGGCACCAAAACCCATTTAAGTCAATAGTTCCAGATCCAGGGTTTTTCGTGTCCGAAAAAAAAAACGATCTGGCACCATTGACTTACATGGGTTTTGTTGTCGGATTTGGTTTCTTCAATATAATACAACCGGATCCATTCTGAATGGATGTAGCCGGCTGTATTATAACAGAAGCGTTTTGCTGTAGTTTTGAGATCCCAAAAAACACAAAAACGTACATGTGAAAGTAGCCTAAGATTTGGTTCATACATATCTCATAACCTCAATGTTTGCCGACAGTTTATATGTATTACAAAGAGACACATAATGCAAATCCCCATTATGTATAATCATTTAAGTAGCTTGAACGTGGCATTTCACTTTTTTTGTGACAGCCTTCGTGACAATGATAATGGTATTTGTAAAAATCATGTTTCTTGAATCACAATAAGGGGTATCTCATTTCATTGAAATGTTCGGAATTAGAAAAACAACAGGAATTAATTTATACACACGTACCGCAAATGATCTAGCCCAAAGTCAATGTAAACAGGCGTATGCTGACTTCTTGGTTCCTGAAAAGTTATTTCTCATACAGTGCGGTTTGAAAAGAAACAAATTTGGGGAAGTTAGTAAAGAAAAAAAACATTTTGTTGAATGAAATTTACTTTGTGTCAAGTTGCTAAAATCCCATGTGATTGATAGAAATCAAAGCCTCTGTTTGTAAATAAGGGAAATTAATGGAAACTAAATGCCGAAACTAAACACAGCACACCATAACTAAATGGCGTCTACGTTTTAGAAATGTTTTAAAATTACAATGTAAGACAAACAAATTAGCTTTTCTTATCCTAGAACATTAAAATGTATGTCTTAAACTCAGCTAATAGACCATTAGGCAGCAAGCCAAGCAATGCAAAAAGACTATGGCCTGAAAAAAGGAACTCCCTTAAAGAGCACCTATCAGCGAGATCAACCCTATAAAACCAGGCATACTGCCAGATAGGGTAGATCATGCTGATTAAAATGGTACCTGTCTTGTAAAAATCATTTGCGCATTCCCAAGAAAAAAAAAAAGATTAGTATTGTTTATGCAAATTAGGACTTAAACGCAGCAAGAGTCAGGGCCTAGCCCCTCAGTGCACCTCAGCTCCTCAGCTTTCCAGTGCTTGCCAGGATCCTCGGTGCACTGAATCCTTTACTTGCATAAGGAACAAAACTCCTTTTTTCTCGGGAATGCCACAGCAGTTATTTTCAAGGCAGGTACCATTTTAATCAGCAGAACTACATCTAAATGATACATCATTTATATAAATGTTATTTCTTTTTACAGATACGTGGAGTGTCAATGTGGACATAGTGCTCCCCTTCCTTTCAAATTTAATTACGTTTAGTTACGCAATTTATTTTTTCTAGTTATTTTCCCACATTCACTGGTATGATAGTTACGATATGATGGAGTATTGTGCCTGCTATACCAGAGATTTTACAATATATGAATAATAAGAATTATAACCTCCAATTTATGTTTTGACATCATTTGTAGATTTCTTTTTTTTTATTTATTTACAATTATCCAGTTGTTAATATGCATACATTTTGCAATCCAATAGCTAACTATCCACATGATACTATGAAATCAATCCCAGCTGAAAAATGTATGCATGAAAGGAAGAACTGTAGTGGAGAGACCAGCTTTATAAATGAGTCCCACAGTCTACATAAAGGACTAAGTCAAAGAGTCCCAAAATCTACATAAAGGACTTACGTTCCTTTACATGGTACGATACCGCAGCAGATTGTCAGGAAGGAAGCGTTCCTTCACAAAAATTGCATGCTAGCTGGTGTAGGAAACTGTGACTTTTACATGCAGCAATCTCCTCCACAGTATGGGGAGGAGTGATCGATAATGATCTCCCTCATCCCCATACTGACTAGTTGTTTGCCGGCAGCAGATTCTGTTTACACAGCACGATCTGCTGCGGGCAAACAATCATTTTTGTGAACGCACACATAATCTATTACCTAATGTAATCGGCAGTATATTTACACTGCCAGACTCTGTATTTTCCGTGCTATAAGAATCACCTGACTATAAAAAGCACCTAGGTTTTAGACAGGATCCTTCCCTGGTTGTTTAAGGTCGTGAAAGGGTTAATGTCACTAACTGGTATAGGGTAGTGTTTAAGGTAGTTTCAGTATTATATGATAGTCTGCAGAGGTAAAGCCACCAGCCTTCCTGTTAATATACAGTACCAGATGTGTAGGTGACTAGAATAGGTGACATCAGCAGCAGTCATAATTTGTGGTATCAGGGGTTTAGTTATTAACTGTGATGACATCACTGTATTCTGTTAGATATATACAGTATGTATTAATATAAGATATGTTAATACACATATTATTATTGTAATGACACAGTTCTTCTTAGTAGTGATCTTCTGATAAACGTAAAATGGGGTAACAGTAAGGGAACAAACAATCAAGGGGAAGAGAGGGGCAGAGCAGCCAGCACTGGGAGGTGACCCTCACACTGCTGGTGTATCTCTAGCATGGGAGTGAGTGACTGCCTCCTTTAAGGTTCTGGGGTTTCTGTAGTATGCCATAAGTGCTGCCCTGTATTAGGGCTGAGGACACAACATCACTGGCCTTCTTCATGTTGGTATTAGAGGAGTAACCCGAAGGTTGCACGGTACATAGTGAAAACAAACTGTGCTGGTGGGCTGCAGGAGTGAGACCCTATCTTATGAGATCATAGATTTTACATGCTTTACTCCTAGCTCCCATTACAGTGAATCCTCCTGTCACCTTCAACACTGCTGACCCACAATAAAGAGCATTCACAGAGGGATCTGCTCTGCACTGCTTCAGCTGCATTAAAAAGAATGTGTAATACCTGTTAAGGCAGTCGGAACACACAGCAAAGGGCATAGCAATTAGATACAGGCAGGAGTAGCCGAGCACAGAGCAGGACAGGCAGTGGGGGCATGCACAGAGCAGTCAGTACAGGAGAGGTAGTAGACTGCTGAGAGATGCAGAAATCAATCCTCTGGCAGAATGTTATATGAGCGCTCTTCCAGATTATTAAGGAAGTGGTCAAGGGGGTCAAGAGCTGCTAGGCCCCCCTGACTTTGGAATATAATACACAAGCAATTTTTAACAAGATTTTTTTTGTTGCTAAAAAAAAGTGCATCCTATAGTCTGAAAAGATACGATAATCGCTAATGAGCGTTGTTATAAACGCTAGCTAACGATTATCTGTGGGATTCTCGGCCTGTGTAAAGGGCCCTTTAGTCAAAGAGGATATCTTTAATGGATGTTAGAAAGAGTGCATTCTATTGTTTAACAAAATTTAGGAAGGACTTATGGCCAAATAAATGCAGAAGTCACAATGACACGGACATCACGTCTCCCCCCCTCCTTAGTCTTGCTACACAGTTCTCAATGCAATGACATTGAAAAAGTAGTCTATAAATAAAGTATTTACCACTATTATATGAGGACAGCACATTGGAGACCATTCTGCGACAAGGTTACAGGATAGTTGGCAAAAGAGCTTCCACAACATGCTCTCACCAAGCATGTTTTATGCACAAAAGTGCCACAATAGAATCTGGTCACGCAATACAGATTTTTTTCAAATGCAGAACACATCCCTGTAAAATGTGTTGATACAGCACTAATTGCAAATCATTTTCAAAGCTGAGGACGTACTGAACATGATTTTCCAATGAAGCAGTACATTAATTGCAAAGGTGTCAATGTTGTTAATGTAATTGAATGGAAATTATGTCACAAAAATATGCTGCTCACGCATCTAGGAAGCTAAAAGACAGAATATTAGGACATCTGAATGATGTACAGCACCTGAGGGGTTAATTGTGCGGATGGATCAGGTGCTGTTATGTCCACAGTTCTCAGTATATTCTAACTTGAAGCGTCCTCATCACTATGCGAACGCCTCTATGTTAGAATATACTGTCGGATCTGAGTTTTCACGATCTAACTCAAATCCGATAGTATATTCTAACATAGAGGCGTTCCCATGGTGATAGGGACGCTTCAAGTTAATATATACCATCGGATTGGAGAAAACTCAGATCCGATGGTATATTAATATTACCCGAACACCGAACCCGAACCCGAACTTTTACTGAAATGTTCGGGTTCGGGTGTCCAACACCGTAAAGTTTGGTATGAACCCGAACTTTACAGTTCGGGTTCGCTCAACCCTAATATCAGTGCCTCCACCCAGGTTATAGCCTCTGTATTACAGAGAGGATCTCATCCTGGGACTTACCTATGAAGTATAGTTAGTAGCCTTAACAAAGATTACTGAACTAATCTCACAGTCTGAACAATACATATAGATACCACATAAGGTTATAACAGTAGTTTTATAAGAGTCAGAATGATAATACTACATACATGCAGTATACTGAGAACACAGCAGTACTACAATAACCAGAAATCCTGCAACAATCTTAAGTTATATAATGGTTATATAAATATAGATCTTGTGCACGATACCTCCAGGCAACAGAAGAGATGATCCAGGTGCAGGGGCCCTTGTGGGTGACTTTGGATCGAGGATTCTTCCAGGAGATGACAGACAGGTCGTTCGCGGTTTGCCGAACGGGAGAATATATGGCGATGACCGCCAGCGCCATATTCTATTACATTGTGAAGAATTTTGACCCATGACACATCCATCAGGTGGTACACGAAAGCCAATTGAGACTTTCCAGCACATGGACATACCCCCTACATTATAAATAAACCCGATCTGGCCGCCATTTTACATTTAGTCTTTTGCCAGTGTAGGGAGAGGTTGCTGTGTGGAGCAGACACAGACCGTTAGGGACACCAAACACTAGCTAATAGGGCCACAAAAGTACTTTTAAGGACTGGTATAGGTGTGTTATCGATAGGTGTGACTCACAGAGGGGTGTGATATACTTATAATATAATTTCTAACATAAAAAGTATATTATAGTGCATTTGTATTGTGTGCGTTTTTGCTGCGATACTGCCGCTACACAGAGTGACAAACGCTATTGCAACCAATAACTAGTGTTATTTACCAGTTGCCACCCAAAAAAACTGATTGAAACAGGGTGTTATACAGAGATGTCCGAACTATTCGCCGGCGAACAGTTCCCGGCGAACATAGCTTGTTCGCCACGGCGGGCGGACATATGCGATGTTTGGTCCGCCCCCTATTCGTCATCATTGTGTAAACTTTGACCCTGTACCTCTCAGTCAGCAGACACATTCCAGCCAATCAGCAGCATACCATCCCTCCCAGACCCTCCCACCTCCTGGACAGCATCCATTTTAGATTCATTCGGAAGCTGCATTCTTAGTGAGAGGAGGGACAGTGTAGCTGCTGCTGATTTAATAGGGAAATCGATAGCTAGGCTAGTGTATTCAGTGTCAGTGTCCACTCCAGTCCTGAAAGACTTATCTGATCTCTGCTGTAAGGACAGCGTCAGTTGCCTGCAAGCGTGTGTGTTTCAGGCCCTGCAAGTGCAGAGTGTCACCAGTGCAACTCCTATATGGTGTCACAGTATATTACATTTAAAAAAAATATATATATTTTGACTGTAATAGAATAGCAGTCAGTTGCCTGCAAGCATGTGTGTTTCAGGCCCTGCAAGTGCAGAGTGTCACCCGTGCAACTCCTATCTGGTGTCACAGTATATTACATAAAAAAAAAAAAACAATTCTACTCTACTCTGCCAATTTCTGCCAGTGCACAGTACCACTCATATCTGGTGTCACAGTAGCTTGCACGCATAGTACAACTAAACTAATCTAAAAAAAATGACAGGCAGAAGCAGGCCACCCCGCAGGGGCCGTCGTGGTGCTGTGATTTCCTTTGGCCCTATAATAATGCCCAGTGTTCAGAGGCCACGTACCCTGAACTCGAAAAGTTCTGAGGACATAGTTGACTGGCTAACACAGGACACCCAATCTTCTACAGCTTCCGCTCGGAACCTTGACGCACCATCCTCCTCCAGCTCAGCTTCGGGCACCTCTCAAGTTACCACTCGCCCGCCTGCAGCCACCACCAACACTAGCACCACAGCTGCTTCACTTGATCTGTCAGAGGAGTTATTTACACATCAGTTGGAAGAAATAAGTGATGCGCAACCATTATTGTCAGAGGATGTAGATAACAGGGATATGTCTCAGTCAGGCAGAATTACACACATGGATGTACGGTGTGATGATGATGATGTTGTACCCAATGCTGCTTCCTTTGCTGATTTGTCAGATACAAGTGAAGCGGTTGATGATGACGATGTGTCCGTGAATGTCACGTGGGTGCCCGCTCGAAGAGAAGAAGAACAGGGGGAAAGTTCAGATGGGGAGACAGAAAGGAGGAGGAGACGAGTTGGAAGCAGGGGGAGGTCGTCGCAAGGAGCTAGTGGCACAGTCAGACAGCATGTATCGGCACCCGGGGTCAGCCAGACAGCACGCCAATCAACACATGCTGTTGCCATCACCAGAATGCCGTCATTGCAAAGCTCAGCAGTGTGGCATTTTTTTTTGTGTGTCTGCCTCTGATAACAGCAATGCCATTTGTAACCTGTGTCAAAAGAAACTGAGTCGTGGGAAGTCCAACACCCACCTAGGTACAACTGCTTTGCGAAGGCACATGATCTCACATCACAAACGCCTATGGGATGCACACATGAGTACTAGCAGTACACAAACTCAAAGCCACCATCCTCCTCCTGGTCCAGCATCAACCACTGCTGTCCTCCTTGCCCCCTCTCAACCACCCGCCACTCCGCCTCTCGCCTTGAGCAGTTCCTGCTCATCTGCCCACAGTCAGGTGTCTGTCAAGGACATGTTTGAGCGTAAGAAGCCAATCTCACAGAGTCACCCTCTTGCCCGGCATCTGACAGCTGGCTTGTCGGAACTCTTAGCCCGCCAGCTTTTACCATCAAAGCTGGTGGAGTCAGAGGCCTTCAAAAAATGTGTAGCTATTGGGACACCGCAGTGGAAGGTACCCGGACGAAATTTCTTTTCACAAAAGGCAATCCCCAACCTGTGCTTAATTGTGCAAAAGGAAGTCATGGCATGTCTGGCACACAGTGTTGGGGCAAAGGTCCATCTGACCACTGATACCTGGTCTGCAAAGCACGGTCAGGGCAGGTATATCATCGCATTGGGTAAACCTGCTGACGGCTGCCAAGCATGTAATGCGTAGCTCTGCAGAGGAGATGGTGACACCGCCACGACTTGCAGGCAGGCCTCCTGCCACCTCCTTTACTCCTCCTACTCCATCCTCTTTGATAACCTCCTCGGCTGAGTCCTCTTCTGCTGCTGCATCTTGCTCCACATCAACTGCACCCCCCCAGCTCCCCAGGGGCTATTCCACATCCCGGATACGACAGTGTCACGCCGTCTTGGGGTTGACTTGTCTGAAAGCAGAGAGTCACACCGGACCAGCACTCCTGTCCGCCCTGAACACACAGGTGGATCAGTGGCTGACTCCGCACCAACTGGAGATCGGCAAAGTGGTGTGTGACACCGGAAGCAATTTGTTGGGGGCATTGAATTTGGGCAAGTAGACACATGTGCCGTGCATGGCACATGTGTGTAATCTGATTGTACAACGCTTTGTGCATAAGTACCCAGGCTTACAGGACGTCCTCAAGCAGGCCAGGAAGGTGTGTGGCCATTTCAGGTGTTCCTACATGGCCATTGAGCACTTTTAAAGATATCCAGCGGCAAAACAACATGCCAGTGAGGCGCTTGATTGTCACTACCAGAGCTTTGAGACGTTCTCACAGCTCTGTTTCTCCACCCCTGTGATGATGTCACTACTAGAGCTTGGAGGAGTTCCCTCTGCCCTTTTTCTCTGCCCCTGTGATGAGGTCTTTACTTTCAGTTTCCTTCCTCACAGCTGTCTCTCCTGTGTTTGATTTCGCTGCCTTTAAATCACCCCTCCTCCTTTGTAGAGGTACGGATTATACTTTTCATTTGAGCTGTATCTCTCGCTTGAGTGTTCAAGATCTGTGTTCTGCTGAAGCAAGTACTTCGGATATTGTCTGCTGTCTTTGGATCTGTTTTCACTGCAGCCGCAGCTCCTTCAGATAAGTGTTCAGACATTGTGTGCTTCTGTTTCTTTGCTAACTGGATCCGAGGCGACCCCGGTTCTGTCCATATACTGAGCAGGGCACCGGTGGCTGTGCCCCTTCCACTATTGTAGGGGTTTCAGTGGTCATCAGCCTGAGGTACACGGGCATGTCTCGATCCACCATATGGATCTGGACATGTGCATAGCAGCTTAGGGAGAGCTTTTAGGGTCTGACAGGGGTCACCCTTTATCCTCCCTAGTTTGGGTCCGGTCAGTTGCTATTTACTGTGTG